>NC_068448.1:1994013-2016513 GCF_023373465.1 Oncorhynchus keta | reverse complement strand
CTACTGACCCTGGAACTGACCCTGTATATAGCTACTGACCAGGTAGATAACTACTGACCCTGGAACTGACCCTGTATATAGCTACTGACCCTGTATATAGCTACTGACCAGGTGATAACTATGACCCTGCTGACCCTGATATAGCCAGGTAGATAACTACTGACCCTGGAACTGACCCTGTATATAGCTACTGACCAGGTAGATAACTGACCCTGAACTGACCCTAGCTACTGACCAGGTAGATAACTACTGACCCTGGAACTGACCCTGTATATAACTACTGACCCTGTATATAGCTACTGACCAGGTAGATAACTACTGACCCTGGAACTGACCCTGTATATAGCTACTGACCCTGTATATAGCTACTGACCAGGTAGATAACTACTGACCCTGGAACTGACCCTGTATATAACTACTGACCAGGTAGATAACTACTGACCCTGGAACTGACCCTGTATATAGCTACTGACCCTGTATATAGCTACTGACCCTGGAACTGACCCTGTATATAACTACTGACCAGGTAGATAACTACTGACCCTGGAACAGACCCTGTATATAGCTACTGACCAGGTAGATAACTACTGACCCTGGAACTGACCCTGTATATAGCTACTGACCAGGTAGATAACTACTGACCCTGGAACTGACCCTGTATATAGCTACTGACCAGGTAGATAACTACTGACCCTGGAACTGACCCTGTATATAGCTACTGACCCTGTATATAGCTACTGACCCTGTATATAGCTACTGACCAGGTAGATAACTACTGACCCTGGAACTGACCCTGTATATAGCTACTGACCAGGTAGATAACTACTGACCCTGGAACTGACCCTGTATATAGCTACTGACCAGGTAGATAACTACTGACCCTGGAACTGACCCTGTATATAGCTACTGACCCTGTATATAGCTACTGACCAGGTAGATAACTACTGACCCTGGAACTGACCCTGTATATAACTACTGACCCTGTATATAGCTACTGACCAGGTAGATAACTACTGACCCTGGAACTGACCCTGTATATAGCTACTGACCAGGTAGATAACTACTGACCCTGGAACTGACCCTGTATATAGCTACTGACCAGGTAGATAACTACTGACCCTGGAACTGACCCTGTATATAGCTACTGACCCTGTATATAGCTACTGACCAGGTAGATAACTACTGACCCTGGAACTGACCCTGTATATAACTACTGACCCTGTATATAGCTACTGACCAGGTAGATAACTACTGACCCTGGAACTGACCCTGTATATAATTACTGACCCTGGAACAGACCCTGTATATAACTACTGACCCTGTAACTGACCCTGTATATAGCTACTGACCAGGTAGATAACTACTGACCCTGGAACTGACCCTGTATATAGCTACTGACCCTGTATATAGCTACTGACCAGGTAGATAACTACTGACCCTGGAACTGACCCTGTATATAGCTACTGACCAGGTAGATAACTACTGACCCTGGAACTGACCCTGTATATAGCTACTGACCAGGTAGATAACTACTGACCCTGGAACTGACCCTGTATATAGCTACTGACCAGGTAGATAACTACTGACCCTGGAACAGACCCTGTATATAGCTACTGACCAGGTAGATAACTACTGACCCTGGAACTGACCCTGTATATAGCTACTGACCAGGTAGATAACTACTGACCCTGGAACTGACCCTGTATATAGCTACTGACCAGGTAGATAACTACTGACCCTGGAACTGACCCTGTATATAACTACTGACCAGGTAGATAACTACTGACCCTGGAACAGACCCTGTATATAGCTACTGACCAGGTAGATAACTACTGACCCTGTATATAATTACTGACCCTGTATATAACTACTGACCCTGTATATAACTACTGACCCTGTATATAACTACTGACCCTGTATATAATTACTGACCCTGTATATAATTACTGACCCTGTATATAACTACTGACCCTGTATATAACTACTGACCCTGTATATAATTACTGACCCTGTATATAATTACTGACCCTGTATATAACTACTGGCCCTGTATATAATTACTGGCCCTGTATATAATTACTGACCCTGTATATAATTACTGACCCTGTATATAACTACTGGCCCTGTATATAATTACTGACCATGGAACTGACCCTGTATATAGCTACTGACCCTGTATATAATTACTGACCCTGTATATAGCTACTGACCCTGTATATAATTACTGGCCCTGTATATAATTACTGACCATGGAACTGACCCTGTATATAGCTACTGACCCTGTATATAATTACTGACCCTGGAACTGACCCTGTATATAACTACTGACCCTGTATATAACTACTGACCCTGTAGATAGCTACTGACCCTGTATATAACTACTGACCCTGGAACTGACCCTGTATATAACTACTGACCCTGGAACTGTCCCTGTATATAACTACTGATCCTGGAACTGTCCCTGTATATAACTACTGACCCTGTATATAACTACTGACCCTGTATATAACTACTGACCCTGTAGATAGCTACTGACCCTGTAGATAGCTACTGACCCTGTAGATAGCTACTGACCCTGTATATAGCTACTGACCCTGTATATAACTACTGACCCTGTATATAACTACTGACCCTGTATATAGCTACTGACCCTGTATATAACTACTGACCCTGTATATAACTACTGACCCTGTAGATAGCTACTGACCCTGTATATAACTACTGACCCTGTATATAGCTACTGACCCTGTATATAACTACTGACCCTGTATATAACTACTGACCCTGTATATAGCTACTGACCCTGTATATAACTACTGACCCTGTATATAACTACTGACCCTGTAGATAGCTACTGACCCTGTATATAACTACTGACCCTGTATATAACTACTGACCCTGTAGATAGCTACTGACCCTGTATATAACTACTGACCCTGTATATAGCTACTGACCCTGTAGATAACTACTGACCCTGTAGATAACTACTGACCCTGTAGATAGCTACTGACCCTGTAGATAGCTACTGACCCTGTAGATAGCTACTGACCCTGTATATAGCTACTGACCCTGTAGATACAGTCAGTACAGAGAACTGGATCCCCATTCCCTCCATTGGAAGTTCACATACACCTTGGCCAAATACATTTAAACTCAGTTTTTCATAATTCCTGACATTTAAAAGAAGAAAACGTAAAGATTCCCTGTCTTAGGTCAGTTAGGATCACCACTTTATTTTTAAGAATGTGAAATGTCAGAATAATAGAAGAGAGCATGATTTATTTCAGCTTTGTAACCTAAGGGTTTTCTTCTGGTGAAAGAGAGGCGGACCAAAATGCAGCGTGGTGGTTATTCATGTTTTTAATTTATAAAGACACTATACATGAACAGACTAAACAAAACAAGAAAAGTGAAAACCTAAACAGCCCTATCTGGTGCAAACACAGAGACAGGAACAATCACCCACAAAACCTAACACAAAACAGGCTACCTAAATATGGTTCCCAATCAGAGACAATGACTAACACCTGCCTCTGATTGAGAACCATATCAGGCCAAACATAGAAATAGACAAACCAGACACACAACATAGAATGCCCACCCAGCTCACGTCCTGACCAACACTAAAACAAGGAAAACACATACGAACGATGGACAGAACGTGACAAGCTTTTATTTCTTTCATCACATTCCCAGTGGGTCAGAAGTTTACATACACTCAATTAGTATTTGGTAGCATTGTCTTGAAACTGTTTAACTTGGGTCAAACATTTCAGTTAGCCTTCCACAAGCTTCCCACAATAAGTTGGGTGAATTTTGGCCCATTCCTCCTGACAGAGCTGGTGTAACTGAGTCAGGTTTGTAGGTCTCCTTACTCGCACACGCTTTAGGATTGAGGTCAGGGCTTTGTGATGGCCACTCCAATACCTTGACTTTGTTGTCCTTAAGCCATTTTGTCACAACTTTGGAAGTATGCTTGGGGTGTTGTCTTGAGATGTTGCTTCAAAATATCCACATCATTTTCCTTCCTCATGACGCCATCTATTTTGTGAAGTGCACCAGTCCCTCCTGCAGAAAAGCACCCCCACAACATGATGCTGCCACCCCCGTGCTTCACGGTTGGGATGGTGTTCTTCGGCTTTCAAGCCTCCCCCTTTTTCCTCTAAACATAACGATGGTCATTATGGCCAAACAGTTTTATTTTTGTTTCATCAGACCAGAGGACATTTCTCCAAAAAGTACGATCTTTGTCCCCATGTGCAGTTGCCGTAGTCTGGCTTTTTTATGGCGGTTTTGGAGCAGTGGCTTCTTCCTTGCTGAGCGGCCTTTCAGGTTATGTAGATATAGGACTCGTTTCACTGTGGATATAGATACTTTTGTACCTGTTTCCTCCAGCATCTTCACAAGGTCCTTTGCTGTTGTTCTGGGATTGATTTGCACTTTTCACACCAAAGTACGTTCATCTCTAGGAGACAGAACGCGTCTCCTTCCTGAGCGGTATGATGGCTGCGTGGTCCCATGGTGTTTATACTTGCGTACTATTGTTTGTACAGATGAACGTGGTACCTTAAGACATTTGGAAATTCCTCCCAAGGATGAACCAGACTTGTGGAGGTCTACACATTTTTTTCTGAGGTCTTGTCTGATTTCTTTTGATTTTCCCATGATGTCAAGCAAAGAGGCACTGAGTTTGAAGGTAGGCCTTGAAACACATCCACAGGTACACCTCCAATTGACTCAAATGGTGTCAATTAACCTATCATAAGCTTCCAAAGCCATGACATCATTTTCTGGAATTTTCCAAGCTGTCAACTCAGCTCAGTCAACTTAGTGTATGAAAACTTCTGACCCACTGGAATTGTGATACAGTGAATTATAAGTGAAATAATCTGTCTGTAAACAATTGTTGGAAAAATTCCTTGTGTCATGCGTGAAGTAGATGTCCTAACTGACTTGCCAAAACTATAGTTTGTTAACAAGAAATGTGTGGAGTGGTTGAAAAACGAGTTTTAATGACTCCAACCTAAGTGTATGTAAACTTCTGACTTCAACTGTGTATTTTAGCAATAACATTTACTTTTGATACTTACGTATATTTAAACCCCAAATACCTTTTACTTTTACTGAAGTAGTATTTTACTGGGTGACTTTCACATTTACTTGAGTCATTTTCTATTAAGGTATCCTTACTTTTACTCAAATATGACAATTGGGTACTTTTTCCACCACTGTCTCTGACTCTGTGTCTCTGACTCTGTGTCTCTGACTCTGTGTGTCTCTCTGACTCTGTGTCTCTCTGACTCTGTCTCTGACTCTGTGTGTCTCTGACTCTGTGTGTCTCTGACTCTGTGTGTCTCTGACTCTGTGTGTCTCTCTGACTCTGTGTCTCTCTGACTCTGTGTGTCTCTGACTCTGTGTGTCTCTGACTCTGTGTGTCTCTGACTCTGTGTCTCTCTGACTCTGTGTCTCTCTGACTCTGTGTGTCTCTGACTCTGTGTCTCTCTGACTCTGTGTCTCTCTGACTCTGTGTCTCTCTGACTCTGTGTCTGACTCTGTGTGTCTCTCTGACTCTGTGTCTCTCTGACTGTGTCTCTGACTCTGTGTCTCTCTGACTCTGTCTCTGACTCTGTGTGTCTCTGACTCTGTGTGTCTCTCTGACTATGTGTCTCTCTGACTCTGTGTCTCTCTGACTCTGTGTGTCTCTCTGACTCTGTGTGTCTCTCTGACTCTGTGTCTCTCTGACTCTGTGTCTCTCTGACTCTTTGTCTCTCTGACTCTGTGTGTCTCTGACTCTGTGTCTCTCTGACTCTGTGTGTCTCTGACTCTGTGTCTCTCTGACTCTGTGTCTCTCTGACTCTGTGTGTCTCTGACTCTGTGTCTCTCTCTGACTCTGTGTCTCTCTGACTCTGTGTCTCTCTGACTCTGTGTCTCTCTGACTCTGTGTGTCTCTCTGACTCTGTGTCTCTCTGACTCTGTGTGTCTCTGACTCTGTGTCTCTCTGACTCTGTGTCTGACTCTGTGTGTCTCTCTGACTCTGTGTCTCTCTGACTCTGTGTCTCTCTGACTCTGTCTCTGACTCTGTGTGTCTCTCTGACTCTGTGTCTCTGACTCTGTGTCTCTGACTCTGTGTCTCTGACTCTGTGTCTCTCTGACTCTGTGTCTCTCTGACTCTGTGTCTCTGACTCTGTGTCTCTGACTCTGTGTGTCTCTCTGACTCTGTGTCTCTCTGACTCTGTGTCTCTCTGACTCTGTGTCTCTCTGACTCTGTGTGTCTCTGACTCTGTGTCTCTCTGACTCTGTCTCTGACTCTGTGTCTCTCTGACTCCGTGTGTCTCTCTGACTCTGTGTGTGTCTCTGACTCTGTGTCTGACTCTGTGTCTGACTCTGCGTCTTTCTGACTCTGTGTGTCTCTCTGACTCTGTGTCTCTCTGACTCTGTGTGTCTCTGACTCTGTGTCTCTCTGACTCTGTGTCTGACTCTGTGTCTCTCTGACTCTGTGTGTCTCTGACTCCGTGTCTCTCTGACTCTGTGTCTCTGACTCTGTGTCTCTCTGACTCTGTCTCTCTGACTCTGTGTCTGACTCTGTGTCTCTCTGACTCTGTGTGTCTCTGACTCCGTGTCTCTCTGACTCTGTGTCTCTGACTCTGTGTCTCTCTGACTCCGTGTCTCTCTGACTTCGTGTCTCTCTGACTCTGTGTCTCTCTGACTCTGTGTCTCTCTGACTCTGTGTGTCTCTCTGACTCTGTGTCTCTCTGACTGTGTGTCTCTCTGACTCTGTGTGTCTCTCTGACTCTGTGTGTCTCTGACTCTGTGTCTCTCTGACTCTGTGTCTCTCTGACTCTGTGTCTCTCTGACTCTGTGTCTCTCTGACTCTGTGTGTCTCTGACTCTGTGTGTCTGACTCTGTGTGTCTCTCTGACTCTGTGTGTCTCTGACTCTGTGTCTCTCTGACTCTGTGTCTCTGACTCTGTGTCTGACTCTGTCGTGTTTGCGTGTCTGCCTGCCTGTTCTGTGGAGTGCAATGAGATTCTATCTGGTTGCATCCCTCCCTCCTCTTGACAAACACTATCCCTCATTGTTCAAGTGAGGTCTACTGGCTGGCTGGTTGGCTGGGGTATCTGGGCTGGAAAGGGACCCAGCGACCCACAGTACCCTCTCTGCTCTCTCTGCCACTGTCTGGATAGGTCCCAAATGGCAACCTATTCACTAGTCCTGTATAGTGCACTACTTTTGACCAGGCCCTGCCCGAAGTAGCACCCTATTCCCCATAGGGCCCTGGTTGAAAGTAGTGCACTACAAGTTGAATAGAGGGCCACTTGAGACGTCCTGTCTGTCTGTAAAGGGGATGTGTTCTTTCCTCATCCGTTACATAACGCACGTTTAGACATAATTGGTTTCCAGATCATCTGTTGGACTAAAACCATGGAGGGTGGTAATTAGCATCTCTCCTCGCTTCAGCGTCTCTCCTCTCTTCAGCCTCTCTCCTCCTCCTCTCTTCAGCCTCCCTTCTCCTCCTGTCTTCAGCCTCCCTCCTCTCTTCAGCCTCCCTCCTCTCTTCAGCCTCCCTCCTCCTCCTCTCTTCAGCCTCCCTTCTCCTCCTCTCTTCAGCCTCCCTCCTCCTACTCTCTTCAGCCTCCCTTCTCCTCCTGTCTTCAGCCTCCCTCCTCTCTTCAGCCTTCCTCCTCTCTTCAGCCTCTCTCCTCCTCCTCTCTTCAGCCTCCCTTCTCCTCTCTTCAGCCTCCCTTCTCCTACTGTCTTCAGCCTCCCTCCCCTCTTCAGCCTTCCTCCTCTCTTCAGCCTCCCTCCTCCTCTCTTCAGCCTCCCTTCTCCTCCTCTCTTCAGCCTCCCTCCTCCTACTCTCTTCAGCCTCCATCCTCCTCCTCTCTTCAGCGTCTCTCCTCTCTTCAGCCTCCCTCCTCCTCCTCTCTTCAGCGTCTCTCCTCTCTTCAGCCTCCCTCCTCTTTTCAGCCTCCCTCCTCCTCCTCACTTCAGCCTCCCTCCTCCTCACTTCAGCCTCCCTCCTCCTCCTCTCTTCAGCCTCCCTCCTCCTCCTCATTTTAGCCTCCCTCCTCCTCTCTTCAGCCTCCCTCCTCCTCTCTTCAGCCTCCCTCCTCCTCCTCTCTTCAGCCTCCCTCCTCCTCCTCTCTTCAGCCTCCCTCCTCCTCCTCTCTTCAGCCTCCGTCCTCCTCTCTTCAGCCTCCCTCCTCCTCTCTTCAGCCTCCCTCCTCCTCTCTTCAGCCTCCCTCCTCCTCTCTTCAGCCTCCCTCCTCCTCCTCTCTTCAGCCTCCCTCCTCCTCCTCTCTTCAGCCTCCCCCCTCCTCCTCTCTTCAGCCTCCCTCCTGTCTTCAGCCTCCCTCCTCTCTTCAGCCTCCCTCCCCCCTTCAGCCTCCCTCCTCCTCCTCTCTTCAGCCTCCCTCCCCACTTCAGCCTCCCTCCTCCTCCTCACTTCAGCCTCCCTCCTCCTCCTCTCTTCAGAGTCTCTCTTCTCTTAAGCATCCCTCCTCTCCACGATTCTCTCTCTACTGTTTTGATGTTTGCTTGCTGTCTGTCTTTCTCCCTCTCTCTCTCTCACTCTCCCCCCTCCTCCTCTCTTCAGCCTCCCTCCTGTCTTCAGCCTCCCTCCTCCTCCTCCTCCTCCTCCTCTCTTCAGCCTCCCTCCTCTCTCTCACTCTCCCCCCTCCTCTCTCTTGTCAGTGAAGCAGCAGTCATTTCCCCTCATCCCTCCATGTGTCCTCCCCCCCCCCCTCCTCCTCACTCCATCAAACACATTTCCTCCCAATTACTGTCACCCCTGGCCCCGTTCAATGCACCCCCCCTAATACACCCCCCCTAATACACCCCCCTTAATACACCCACCCTAATACACCCCCCCAATACACCCCTCTAATACACCCTCCTAATACACCCCTAATACACCCCTCTCAATACACCCCCAAATGCACTCCTCCTAATACACCCTCCAATGCACCCCTCCTAATACACCCTCTCTAATACACCCTCCTAATACACCCCTCCTAATACACCTCCTAATACACCCTCCTAATACACCCTCCTAATACACCCCTCCTAATACACCTCTCCCCACCCTCCTAATACACCCCTCCTAATACACCCCTCCTAATACACCCCTCCTAATACACCCCTCCTAATACACCCCTCCTAATACAACCCTCCTAATACACCCCTCCTAATACACCCCTCCTAATACACCCCTCCTAATACACCCCTCCTAATACACCCCTCCTAATACACCCCTCCTAATGCACCCCTCCTAATGCACCCCTCCTAATACACCCCTCTCAATACACCCCTCATAATACACCCCTCCTAATACACCCCTCCTAATGCACCCCTCCTAATACAACCCTCCTAATACACCCCTCCTAATACACCCCTCCTAATACACCCCTCCTAATACACCCTCCTAATACACCCCTCCTAATGCACCCCTCCTAATACACCCCTCCTAATGCACCCCTCCTAATACACCCCTCCTAATGCACCCCTCCTAATACACCCCTCCTAATGCACCCCTCCTAATACACCCCTCCTATTACACCCCTCCTAATACACCCCTCCTAATGCACCCCTCCTAATACACCCCTCCTAATACACCCCTCCTAATACACCCCTCTCAATACACCCCTCATAATACACCCCTCCTATTACACCCCTCATAATACACCCCTCCTAATGCACCCCTCCTAATACACCCCTCCTAATACACCCCTCCTAATGCACCCCTCCTAATACACCCCTCCTAATACACCCCTCTGTCTCTTTTTCCATCTCTCTCTGACTCTTTCTGTTTTGCTTTCACTCTCTTGTCAGACCCCATGCTGAGTCCCAGTGTGTGTCTCTCTCTCTCTCTCTCTCTGTTGTCTTTCTGACCCAAGGCTGTCTCTCTGTGTGTCCCTCTCTCATTCTCTCCCTCCCTGCCCTGCCGGTACCCCCCCCCGTATTGGGTCTCTGTGTGTTGGGTCTTCGGTCTCACTCTTTCTCCCCTGCCCTGCCGGTACCTCCCCCCGTATTGGGTCTCTGTGTGTTGGGTCTTCGGTCTCACTCTTTCTCCCCTGCCCTAGGTGGGTGTCTTGATGGATCCATATTTGATGAGGGGTCTTGATGAGGGACTTGATGAAGGTTTGATGAGGGCTCTTTCCATCCCTCTGTCTCCCAGCATGCTAAGGCTAGTTCAGCGTAGGCTAGTTCAGCCTAACCCCAACCTATCCCTAACCTGTCCCTAACCCCAACCTATCCCTAACCTGTCCCTAACCCCAACCTATCCCTAACCTGTCCCTAACCCTAACCTGTCCCTAACCCCACTCTAGCCTAACCCCAACCTAACCCTAACCCCACTCTAGCCTAACCCTAACCTATCTCTAACCTGACCTATCCCTAACCCTACTCTATCCTGACCCTACTCTATCCTAACCCTAACCTATCCCTAACCCCACTGTAGGCTAAACCTAACCTAACCCTAACCCTAACCTATCCCTAACCCTACTCTATCCTAACCCTACTCTATCCTGACCCTACTCTATCCTAACCCTACTCTATCCCTAACCCCACTGTAGGCTAACCCTAACCTATCCTAACCCTAACCCTAACCTATCCTAACCCTACTCTATCCTAACCCTAACCAATCCCTGACCCAACCTATCCTAACCCTAACCTATCCTAACCCTAACCTATCCCTAACCCCACTGTAGGCTAACCCTAACCCTAACCCTAACCTATCCCTAACCCTACTCTATCCTAACCCTAACCCTAACCTATCCTAACCCTAACCTATCCTAACCCTAACCTATCCCTAACCCCACTCTATCCTAACCCTAACCTATCCTAACCCTAACCAATCCCTGACCCAACCTATCCCTAACCCCACTGTAGCCTAACCCTAACATATCCTAACCTGTATCTAACCTAACCCTAACCCTAACCTATCCTAACCCGTATCTATCCTAACCCTAACCTATCCTAACCCTACTCTATCCTAACCCTAACCAATCCCTGACCCAACCTATCCCTAACCCCACTGTAGCCTAACCCTAACCTATCATAACCCATATCTAACCTAACCCTAACCTATCCTAACCCGTATCTAACCTAACCCTAACCTATCCTAACCCTAACCTATCCTAACCCTAACCAATCCCTGACCCAACCTATCCCTAGCCCCACTGTAGCCTAACCCTAACCTATCCTAACCCATCCTAACCCTAACCAATCCCTGACCCAACCTACCCCTAGCCCCACTGTAGCCTAACCCTAACCTATCCTAACCCATATCTAACCTAACCCTAACCTATCCTAACCCTAACCTATCCTAACCCTAACCCTAACCTATCCTAACCCTAACCTATCCTAACCCTAACCCTAACCTATCCTAACCCTAAACAATCCCTGACCCAACCTACCCCTAGCCCCACTGTAGCCTAATCCTAACCTATCCTAACCCATATCTATCCTAACCCTAACCAATCCCTGACCCAACCTACCCCTAGCCCCACTGTAGCCTAACCCTAACCTATCCTAACCCTAACCTATCCTAACCCATATCTAACCTAACCCTAACCAACACCCACTGTCTGGTAATGATTGTTGATAAGACAATAGAAGGTTTCGTTGTGGTGACTGTGCCTCATTTGGTCAAAAATCCCTGATATAAATTCCTGGTAAATCTGTGATATATTCCTATTGGTCAATGGGCTCTCCAGACTGAACAATAGGCTGGTTTTAGTCTGTGATATATTCCTATTGGTCAATGGGCTCTCCAGACTGAACAATAGGCTGGTTTTAGTCTGTGATATATTCCTATTGGTCAATGGGCTCTCCAGACTGAACAATAGGCTGGTTTTAGTCTGTGATATATTCCTATTGGTCAATGGGCTCTCCAGACTGAACAATAGGCTGGTTTTAGAGGTTATCGCGTATTACTAGATAATTACTGCAACTATTAGCAACATAGTATAAGTCGTTTATCATCAGAATGTATTTTTATGTATTTAAGTAATATATTCTGATATAGTCTTTATTTTAGAGGTAGGATACCATCATTATACTGCACTGGTATTTAGAGGTAGGATACCAAGATTATACTACACTGGTATTTAGAGGTAGGATACCAAGATTATACTACACTGGTATTTAGAGGTAGGATACCAAGATTATACTACACTGGTATTTAGAGGTAGGATACCAAGATTATACTACACTGGTATTTAGAGGTAGGATACCATCATTATACTGCACTGGTATTTAGAGGTAGGATACCAAGATTATACTACACTGGTATTTAGAGGTAGGATACCAAGATTATACTACACTGGTATTTAGAGGTAGGATACCATCATTATACTACACTGGTATTTAGAGGTAGGATACCAAGATTATACTGCACTGGTATTTAGAGGTAGGATACCATCATTATACTACACTGGTATTTAGAGGTAGGATACCAAGATTATACTGCACTGGTATTTAGAGGTAGGATACCATCATTATACTGCACTGGTATTTAGAGGTAGGATACCAAGATTATACTACACTGGTATTTAGAGGTAGGATACCATCATTATACTACACTGGTATTTAGAGGTAGGATACCAAGATTATACTACACTGGTATTTAGAGGTAGGATACCATCATTATACTACACTGGTATTTAGAGGTAGGATACCATCATTATACTACACTGGTATTTAGAGGTAGGATACCATCATTATACTGCACTGGTATTTAGAGGTAGGATACCATCATTATACTACACTGGTATTTAGAGGTAGGATACCAAGATTATACTGCACTGGTATTTAGAGGTAGGATACCATCATTATACTACACTGGTATTTAGAGGTAGGATACCATCATTATACTACACTGGTATTTAGAGGTAGGATACCAAGATTATACTACACTGGTATTTAGAGGTAGGATACCAAGATTATACTACACTGGTATTTAGAGGTAGGATACCAAGATTATACTACACTGGTATTTAGAGGTAGGATACCAAGATTATACTACACTGGTATTTAGAGGTAGGATACCAAGATTATACTACACTGGTATTTAGAGGTAGGATACCATCATTATACGGCACTGGTATTTAGAGGTAGGATACCAAGATTATACTACACTGGTATTTAGAGGTAGGATACCATCATTATACTACACTGGTATTTAGAGGTAGGATACCAAGATTATACTACACTGGTATTTAGAGGTAGGATACCAAGATTATACTACACTGGTATTTAGAGGTAGGATACCAAGATTATACTACACTGGTATTTAGAGGTAGGATACCATCATTATACTACACTGGTATTTAGAGGTAGGATACCAATATTATACTACACTGGTATTTAGAGGTAGGATACCATCATTATACTACACTGGTATTTAGAGGTAGGATACCAAGATTATACTACACTGGTATTTAGAGGTAGGATACCATCATTATACTACACTGGTATTTAGAGGTAGGATACCATCATTATACTGCACTGGTATTTAGAGGTAGGATACCATCATTATACTGCACTGGTATTTAGAGGTAGGATACCATCATTATACTGCACTGGTATTTAGAGGTAGGATACCATCATTATACTGCACTGGTATTTAGAGGTAGGATACCATCATTATACTGCACTGGTATTTAGAGGTAGGATACCATCATTATACTGCACTGGTATTTAGAGGTAGGATACCAATATTATACAACACTGGTATTTAGAGGTAGGATACCAAGATTATACAACACTGGTATTTAGAGGTAGGATACCATCATTATACTACACTGGTATTTAGAGGTAGGATACCAATATTATACAACACTGGTATTTAGAGGTAGGATACCAAGATTATACTACACTGGTATTTAGAGGTAGGATACCAAGATTATACTACACTGGTATTTAGAGGTAGGATACCATCATTATACTACACTGGTATTTAGAGGTAGGATACCATCATTATACTGCACTGGTATTTAGAGGTAGGATACCAAGATTATACTGCACTGGTATTTAGAGGTAGGATACCAAGATTATACTACACTGGTATTTAGAGGTAGGATACCAATATTATACAACACTGGTATTTAGAGGTAGGATACCAAGATTATACTACACTGGTATTTAGAGGTAGGATACCAAGATTATACTACACTGGTATTTAGAGGTAGGATACCATCATTATACTACACTGGTATTTAGAGGTAGGATACCATCAATATACTGCACTGGTATTTAGAGGTAGGATACCAAGATTATACTGCACTGGTATTTAGAGGTAGGATACCAAGATTATACTACACTGGTATTTAGAGGTAGGATACCAAGATTATACTACACTGGTATTTAGAGGTAGGATACCAAGATTATACTACACTGGTATTTAGAGGTAGGATACCAAGATTATACTACACTGGTATTTATTGGTAGGATACCAAGATTATACTACACTGGTATTTAGAGGTAGGATACCATCATTATACTACACTGGTATTTAGAGGTAGGATACCATCAATATACTGCACTGGTATTTAGAGGTAGGATACCATCAATATACTGCACTGGTATTTAGAGGTAGGATACCAAGATTATACTACACTGGTATTTAGAGGTAGGATACCAAGATTATACTACACTGGTATTTAGAGGTAGGATACCAAGATTATACTACACTGGTATTTAGAGGTAGGATACCATCAATATACTGCACTGGTATTTAGAGGTAGGATACGAAGATTATACTACACTGGTATTTAGAGGTAGGATACCAAGATTATACTACACTGGTATTTAGAGGTAGGATACCATCATTCTACTATTCTACTATTGTTATGACTTGTTACATGATTAGGTTGACTTCCCGCACTTTGGCTGCTGCGGTTACAGACAGACAACCCTGTGACTGAAACAGTTTCCTTGTGTTAATCGGTATTGTTAGTCGTCAACAGTATCTATGTCAAACCCCGGGTTAAGACCGGCAGGAGGCTGCCAGGCCCCATCTGTTCCCCCAGCTGCAGGCGTGGCTGGGGCCGGGATTGGAGAACAGGAGAGACGGGAATAAGGGGGGAGAACCATAAATCCACCGAGTTGGGAGGGCGGAGGGAGGGAGGGATATTAAATGCGTTTCTCAGAGCCGTTAACTTATCGCGCTGTTAAAAAAGGGGAATCATTAAATATGTGAAGTAACATGAAGCTGCCGGGACTCTATTTGAAAGTCAGCACGCGGACCCGGTAACAGAAACAGACCACGCCTCTTGTCTATATTTTATTCCCACCGGGGTGTCTCCCCTCTTCTCTCTGTCCCCCCCCCCGTATCTCAGCTGCTGCTCGCCTGCTGAACAATGTAACCGCATCAACATAACGGGAGTTTGGAAGAGAGAGAGAGTGTTGGATAGAAGAAAAAAAAAACCCGACCGCGGTTTGTTTTCACCTGCTTTTCCCCTGGAGATTGTTCAACAACAACGGTTGTGTTGGGAATGAAAGTTGGCGGATACTAAATGAAGTAAGTCTGATTGGAACTTGGGTTTGTTGTATGATTGAATTGAACGAGAGCTTCTCCGTGGAGGCGTTGTGAGTGCGGTACTCGGTTAACGCTTTTGTCAGAAGTGTTTGAGTGACAACATTCCCGGCTGGTGTTGAGAGCTTGATGTTGCTGTCATTTATTCCCCGGTCAGCGATCTTCTTACGCAGATGAAACACGGCGTCACCTATATGTGTTTTATTTTGATGGGTGTGATGAGTGCATCGGTAGGAATATTATATTATTGATTGTATGAAAACGTAAGAGCGTCTGCTAAATGACTAAAACCTAAAAAATAAATAAATAAAATGAACCCCCATTGTACGGGAATCAGTTTTGCTACAGTCTCTAGCCTCCCTAACCGAAAAGTGAAATGTTTAATCTATTTCTGGGCCTTATGAGATGGTGTATGATACATATCTTATTGATTATTGATTATATGAAACCAGTTTGATAATCCGTTTCTTGTAGCCTACAGTCTCTAGTCTGCTCGGCGTCTGGAAGTTGACTTTTTTTTTTTTAAACAAAAAAACATTGTATTGTCTGTGAATTATCTAGTCACTTTCTAAACATGCTGTCAATGTAAAGTAGCCTACAGTGACTGAATGTAAAGTAGCCTACAGTGACTGTGAATGTAAAGTAGCCTACAGTGACTGTGAATGTAAAGTAGCCTACAGTGACTGTGAATGTAAAGTAGCCTACAGTGACCGTGAATGTAAAGTAGCCTACAGTGACTGTGAATGTAAAGTAGCCTACAGTGACTGTGAATGTAAAGTAGCCGACAGTGACTGTGAATGTAAAGTAGCCGACAGTGACTGTGAATGTAAAGTAGCCTACAGTGACTGTGAATGTAAAGTAGCCTACAGTGACTGTGAATGTAAAGTAGCCGACAGTGACTGTGAATGTAAAGTAGCCTACAGTGACTGTGAATGTAAAGTAGCCTACAGTGACTGTGAATGTAAAGTAGCCGACAGTGACTGTGAATGTAAAGTAGCCGACAGTGACTGTGAATGTAAAGTAGCCTACAGTGACTGAATGTAAAGTAGCCTACAGTGACTGTGAATGTAAAGTAGCCTACAGTGACTGTGAATGTAAAGTAGCCTACAGTGACCGCTTGCAAACCAGCTGTCTTCAACTTACAGGAGCAATTAGGTTTATTAAGTGCCTTGCTCAAGGGCACATCAACAGATTTTTTTTTGGGGGGGGGGGCGAGTTGGGATTCAAACCAGCAACCTTTCAGTTACTGGCGCAACTCTCTCTTTAATCCTCTAGGTTACCTGCCACTTCAATAGAGGGATTTGTTAATGGTGTGTAGAACAGATAGAGGTGTGTGTGTGTGCGTGCGTGTGTGTGCGTGTGTGTGCGTGTGTGTGCGTGTGTGTGCGTGTGTGTGTGTGTGTGTGTGTGCGTGTGTTTGCATGTGTGTGTGTGTGTTTGCGCGTGTGTGTGTTTTGTGTGTGTGTGTGTGTGTGTGTGCGTGTGTGTTTGTGTGTGTGTGTGTGTGCGTGTGTGTTTGCGTGTGTGTGTGTGTTTGCGTGTGTTTGCGTGTGTGTGTGTGTTTGCGTGTGTGTATTTGCGTGTGTGTGTTTGCGTGTGATAGTAGCATTGATTTTACTGTCTGCTTCACACCAGCTGTAGGCTAAGAGAGTGTGTCACAAATTGTTCCCTAATCCCTATATAGTGTACTTCTTGTTCTGGCCAAAAGTAGTGCACTAAGCTATGCAGGGCATATGGGTGCCATCTTGGACACAGCCAGAGAGAGCGAGTGGGGTGGACAGTCACGGAAATAGATTTGGTACCATCGGGTTTATCACCCCATTCTATCTTAAACTATGAATTACCATACGCAACACACTGGTTCTAATAGCAGGGTGTTTGCCTGCTGTAGGGTTCACTGGTTCTAATAGTAGGGTGTTTGCCTGCTGTAGGGTTCACTGGTTCTAATAGTAGGGTGTTTGCCTGCTGTAGGGTTCACTGGTTCTAATAGTAGGGTGTTTGCCTGCTGTATGGTTCACTGGTTCTAATAGTTCACTGGTTCTAATAGCAGGGTGTTTGCCTGCTGTAGGGTTCACTGGTTCTAATAGCAGGGTGTTTGCCTGCTGTAGGGTTCACTGGTTCTAATAGCAGGGTGTTTGCCTGCTGTAGGGTTCACTGGTTCTAATAGTAGGGTGTTTGCCTGCTGTATGGTTCACTGGTTCTAATAGTTCACTGGTTCTAATAGCAGGGTGTTTGCCTGCTGTAGGGTTCACTGGTTCTAATAGCAGGGTGTTTGCCTGCTGTAGGGTTCACTGGTTCTAATAGTTCACTGGTTCTAATAGCAGGGTGTTTACCTGCTGTATGGTTCACTGGTTCTAATAGTTCACTGGTTCTAATAGCAGGGTGTTTGCCTGCTGTAGGGTTCACTGGTTCTAATAGTTCACTGGTTCTAATAGCAGGGTGTTTGCCTGCTGTAGGGTTCACTGGTTCTAATAGCAGGGTGTTTGCCTGCTGTAGGGTTCACTGGTTCTAATAGTTCACTGGTTCTAATAGCAGGGTGTTTGCCTGCTGTAGGGTTCACTGGTTCTAATAGTTCACTGGTTCTAATAGCAGGGTGTTTGCCTGCTGTAGGGTTCACTGGTTCTAATAGTTCACTGGTTCTAATAGCAGGGTGTTTACCTGCTGTATGGTTCACTGGTTCTAATAGCAGGATGTTTACCTGCTGTGTGGTTCACTGGTTCTGATAGTTCACTGGTTCTAATAGCAGGGTGTTTAGCTGCTGTATGGTTGACTGGTTCTGATAGCAGGGTGTTTACCTGCTGTATGGTTCACTGGTTCTAATAGCAGGATGTTTACCTGCTGTATGGTTCACTGGTTCTAATAGTTCACTGGTTCTAATAGCAGGGTGTTTACCTGCTGTATGGTTCACTGGTTCTAATAGTTCACTGGTTCTAATAGCAGGGTGTTTACCTGCTGTATGGTTCACTGGTTCTAATAGTTCACTGGTTCTAATAGCAGGATGTTTACCTGCTGTATGGTTCACTGGTTCTGATAGCAGGATGTTTACCTGCTGTGTGGTTCAGTGAGCGTCTGCTAAATGTTCTGATAGTTCACTGGTTCTAATAGCAGGGTGTTTACCTGCTGTATGGTTCACTGGTTCTAATAGTTCACTGGTTCTAATAGCAGGGTGTTTACCTGCTGTATGGTTCACTGGTTCTAATAGTTCACTGGTTCTAATAGCAGGATGTTTACCTGCTGTAGGGTTCACTGGTTCTGATAGCAGGGTGTTTACATGCTGTATGGTTCACTGGTTCTAATAGTTCACTGGTTCTAATAGCAGGGTGTTTACCTGCTGTATGGTTCACTGGTTCTAATTGCAGGATGTTTACCTGCTATAGGGTTCACTGGTTCTGATAGCAGGGTGTTTACCTGCTGTATGGTTCACTGGTTCTAATAGCAGGGTGTTTACCTGCTGTATGGTTCACTGGTTCTAATAGTTCACTGGTTCTAATAGCAGGGTGTTTACCTGCTGTATGGTTCACTGGTTCTAATAGTTCACTGGTTCTAATAGCAGGGTGTTTACCTGCTGTAGGGTTCACTGGTTCTAGTAGTTCACTGGTTCTGATAGCAGGATGTTTACCTGCTGTGTGGTTCACTGGTTCTGATAGTTCACTGGTTCTAATAGCAGGGTGTTTAGCTGCTGTATGGTTGACTGGTTCTGATAGCAGGGTGTTTACCTGCTGTATGGTTCACTGGTTCTAATAGCAGGATGTTTACCTGCTGTATGGTTCACTGGTTCTAATAGTTCACTGGTTCTAATAGCAGGGTGTTTACCTGCTGTATGGTTCACTGGTTCTAATAGTTCACTGGTTCTAATAGCAGGGTGTTTACCTGCTGTAGGGTTCACTGGTTCTAGTAGTTCACTGGTTCTGATAGCAGGGTGTTTACCTGCTGTAGGGTTCACTGGTTCTAATAGTTCACTGGTTCTAATAGCATGATGTTTACCTCCTGTAGGGTTCACTGGTTCTAATAGTTCACTGGTTCTGATAGCAGGGTGTTTACCTGCTGTAGGGTTCACTGGTTCTAATAGCAGGGTGTTTGCCTGCTGTAGGGTTCACTGGTTCTAATAGCAGGGTGTTTACCTGCTGTAGGGTTCACTGGTTCTAATAGCAGGGTGTTTGCCTGCTGTAGGGTTCACTGGTTCTAATAGCAGGGTGTTTGCCTGCTGTAGGGTTCACTGGTTCTGATAGCAGGGTGTTTACCTGCTGTAGGGTTCACTGGTTCTAATAGCAGGGTGTTTGCCTGCTGTAGGGTTCACTGGTTCTAATAGCAGGGTGTTTGCCTGCTGTAGGGGTCACTGGTTCTAATAGTTCACTGGTTCTAATAGCAGGGTGTTTACCTGCTGTATGGTTCACTGGTTCTAATAGCAGGATGTTTACCTGCTGTGTGGTTCACTGGTTCTGATAGTTCACTGGTTCTAATAGCAGGGTGTTTAGCTGCTGTATGGTTGACTGGTTCTGATAGCAGGGTGTTTACCTGCTGTATGGTTCACTGGTTCTAATAGCAGGATGTTTACCTGCTGTATGGTTCACTGGTTCTAATAGTTCACTGGTTCTAATAGCAGGGTGTTTACCTGCTGTATGGTTCACTGGTTCTAATAGTTCACTGGTTCTAATAGCAGGGTGTTTACCTGCTGTATGGTTCACTGGTTCTAATAGTTCACTGGTTCTAATAGCAGGATGTTTACCTGCTGTATGGTTCACTGGTTCTGATAGCAGGATGTTTACCTGCTGTGTGGTTCAGTGGTTCTGATAGTTCACTGGTTCTAATAGCAGGGTGTTTAGCTGCTGTATGGTTCACTGGTTCTAATAGTTCACTGGTTCTAATAGCAGGGTGTTTACCTGCTGTATGGTTCACTGGTTCTAATAGTTCACTGGTTCTAATAGCAGGATGTTTACCTGCTGTAGGGTTCACTGGTTCTGATAGCAGGGTGTTTACATGCTGTATGGTTCACTGGTTCTAATAGTTCACTGGTTCTAATAGCAGGGTGTTTACCTGCTGTATGGTTCACTGGTTCTAATTGCAGGATGTTTACCTGCTATAGGGTTCACTGGTTCTGATAGCAGGGTGTTTACCTGCTGTATGGTTCACTGGTTCTAATAGCAGGGTGTTTACCTGCTGTATGGTTCACTGGTTCTAATAGTTCACTGGTTCTAATAGCAGGGTGTTTACCTGCTGTATGGTTCACTGGTTCTAATAGTTCACTGGTTCTAATAGCAGGGTGTTTACCTGCTGTAGGGTTCACTGGTTCTAGTAGTTCACTGGTTCTGATAGCAGGATGTTTACCTGCTGTGTGGTTCACTGGTTCTGATAGTTCACTGGTTCTAATAGCAGGGTGTTTAGCTGCTGTATGGTTGACTGGTTCTGATAGCAGGGTGTTTACCTGCTGTATGGTTCACTGGTTCTAATAGCAGGATGTTTACCTGCTGTATGGTTCACTGGTTCTAATAGTTCACTGGTTCTAATAGCAGGGTGTTTACCTGCTGTATGGTTCACTGGTTCTAATAGTTCACTGGTTCTAATAGCAGGGTGTTTACCTGCTGTAGGGTTCACTGGTTCTAGTAGTTCACTGGTTCTGATAGCAGGGTGTTTACCTGCTGTAGGGTTCACTGGTTCTAATAGTTCACTGGTTCTAATAGCATGATGTTTACCTCCTGTAGGGTTCACTGGTTCTAATAGTTCACTGGTTCTGATAGCAGGGTGTTTACCTGCTGTAGGGTTCACTGGTTCTAATAGTTCACTGGTTCTAATAGCAGGGTGTTTACCTGCTGTATGGTTCACTGGTTCTAATAGTTCACTGGTTCTAATAGCAGGGTGTTTACCTGCTGTAGGGTTCACTGGTTCTAATAGTTCACTGGTTCTAATAGCAGGGTGTTTACCTGCTGTAGGGTTCACTGGTTCTGATAGCAGGGTGTTTACCTGCTGTAGGGTTCACTGGTTCTGATAGTTCACTGGTTCTAATAGTTCACTGGTTCTAATAGTTCACTCATTCTAACAGTTCACTCGTTCTAATAGCAGGGTGTTTACCTGCTGTATGGTTCACTGGTTCTAATAGCAGGGTGTTTACCTGCTGCATGGTTCACTGGTTCTAATAGCAGGGTGTTTACCTGCTGTATGGTTCACTGGTTCTGATAGCATGATGTTTACCTGCTGTGTGGTTCACTGGTTCTGATAGTTCACTGGTTCTAATAGCAGGGTGTTTACCTGCTGTAGGGTTCACTGGTTCTAATAGTTCACTGGTTCTAATAGCAGGGTGTTTACCTGCTGTAGGGTTCACTGGTTCTAATAGTTCACTGGTTCTAATAGCAGGGTGTTTACCTGCTGTAGGGTTCACTGGTTCTAATAGTTCACTGGTTCTAATAGCAGGGTGTTTACCTGCTGTATGGTTCACTGGTTCTGATAGCAGGGTGTTTACCTCCTGTAGGGTTCACTGGTTCTAATAGTTCACTGGTTCTGATAGCAGGATGTTTACCTGCTGTAGGGTTCACTGGTTCTAATAGTTCACTGGTTCTGATAGCAGGATGTTTACCTGCTGTAGGGTTCACTGGTTCTAATAGTTCACTGGTTCTAATAGCATGATGTTTACCTCCTGTAGGGTTCACTGGTTCTAATAGTTCACTGGTTCTGATAGCAGGGTGTTTACCTGCTGTAGGGTTCACTGGTTCTAATAGTTCACTGGTTCTGATAGCAGGGTGTTTACCTGCTGTATGGTTCACTGGTTTTAATAGTTCACTGGTTCTAATAGTTCACTGGTTCTGATAGCAGGGTGTTTACCTGCTGTATGGTTCACTGGTTCTAATAGTTCACTGGTTCTAATAGTTCACTGGTTCTGATAGCAGGGTGTTTACCTGCTGTATGGTTCACTGGTTCTAATAGTTCACTGGTTCTAATAGTTCACTGGTTCTAATAGTTCACTGGTTCTAA
>NC_068448.1:1971513-1984013 GCF_023373465.1 Oncorhynchus keta | reverse complement strand
TCTCGCTTCTACGTAAAATATCAAACAATACAGCACATTACATTTATCAGACGCTCTTATCCAGCGCAACTTACAGGAGCAATTGGGGTCAGTTAAGGGCCTTTAGTTAGTTAGTTAGTTAGTTAGTTAAGGGCCTTTAGTTAGTTAGTTAGTTAAGGGCCTTTAGTTAGTTAGTTAGTTAGTTAAGGGCCTTTAGTTAGTTAGTTAAGGGCCTTTGCTCAAGAGCACATCGACAGACTTGTTCACCTAGTCAGCTCAGGGATTTGAAACCAGCGACCTTTCAGTGACTGGCCCGACCCCTGTGACTGACCCAAAATGTAATAAAATCCTTGACTATGTACAGATTGTGAGGATATGGTCTTGCTATTGAGAAATGCCGGGGGACCTGGCTCTTGAGAGAAGATCACACTGCCCACAAAATGAGTTGGAAACTGAGCTGCACTACCTATCCTCCTGCCAAAATCTATGACCACATTAGAGATGCGTATTGCCGGCAGATTACACAGACCCACAAATAATGTAAAAACAAATGAAACATTGATAAATACCCGTATCTGTTAGGCGAAATACCGCAGTGTGCCATCACAGCAGCAAGATGTGTGGCTCGTTGCCACAGGAAGGGGAAACCAGTAGAGAACAGATAAACACAGGAAAGGGAAACCAGTAGAGAACAGATAAACACAGGAAATGGAAACCAGTAGAGAACAGATAAACACAGGAAATGGAAACCAGTAGAGAACAGATAAACACAGGAAATGGAAACCAGTAGAGAACAGAGTGGGGTGTGGCTTTTATTCATTTCAATAAATATGCTAATCTTCTTCCAAAATAACAAATGTGATACAGCCTAGCTGCTGTGGGTGACAGTATCCCCAGTCTGATCATCATGCTTCATTATCATCACACAGGGAGGAAAGATGGATGTGTATGTGTGAGGATTAATATACAGCATTCTAGATAATTGGACTGGGGGGGGTAGCTAACAACAGTTGCTGATGGAAATGATTCTTCACACGGCACATTTCTGTTACAGTCGGATGGCGAAATTATTCTTCAGCAACAAACAATGTGTTCCTGTGACAGTAGTTTAGTTATGTTGACAGACATTGTATTCCTGTGACAGTAGTTATGTTGACAGACATTGTATTCCTGTGACAGTAGTTATGTTGATATTGTATTCCTGTGACAGTAGTTTATTATGTTGACAGATATTGTAGTTTGACAGTAGTTATGTTGACAGATATTGTATTCCTGTGACAGTAGTTTATGTTGACAGACATTGTATTCCTGTGACAGTAGTTATGTTGACAGATATTGTATTCCTGTGACAGTAGTTTAGTTATGTTGACAGACATTGTATTCCTGTGACAGTAGTTATGTTGACAGACATTGTGTTCCTGTGACAGTAGTTTAGTTATGTTGACAGACATTGTATTCCTGTGACAGTAGTTTAGTTATGTTGACAGACATTGTATTCCTGTGACAGTAGTTTAGTTATGTTGACAGATATTGTATTCCTGTGACAGTAGTTATGTTGACAGATATTGTATTCCTGTGACAGTAGTTTAGTTATGTTGACAGATATTGTATTCCTGTGACAGTAGTTTAGTTATGTTGACAGATATTGTATTCCTGTGACAGTAGTTTAGTTATGTTGACAGATATTGTGTTCCTGTGACAGTAGTTATGTTGACAGATATTGTATTCCTGTGACAGTAGTTTATGTTGACAGATATTGTATTCCTGTGACAGTAGTTATGTTGACAGATATTGTATTCCTGTGACAGTAGTTTAGTTATGTTGACAGACATTGTGTTCCTGTGACAGTAGTTATGTTGACAGATATTGTATTCCTGTGACAGTAGTTATGTTGACAGATATTGTATTCCTGTGACAGTAGTTTAGTTATGTTGACAGATATTGTGTTCCTGTGACAGTAGTTATGTTGACAGATATTGTATTCCTGTGACAGTAGTTTAGTTGTGTTGACAGACATTGTATTCCTGTGACAGTAGTTATGTTGACAGATATTGTATTCCTGTGACAGTAGTTATGTTGACAGACATTCTGTTCCTGTGACAGTAGTTATGTTGACAGATGTTGTATTCCTGTGACAGTAGTTATGTTGACAGATATTGTATTCCTGTGACAGTAGTTATGTTGACAGATATTGTGTTCCTGTGACAGTAGTTATGTTGACAGACATTCTGTTCCTGTGACAGTAGTTATGTTGACAGATATTGTATTCCTGTGACAGTAGTTATGTTGACAGACATTCTGTTCCTGTGACAGTAGTTATGTTGACAGATATTGTATTCCTGTGACAGTAGTTATGTTGACAGATATTGTATTCCTGTGACAGTAGTTTAGTTATGTTGACAGACATTGTATTCCTGTGACAGTAGTTTAGTTATGTTGACAGACATTGTATTCCTGTGACAGTAGTTATGTTGACAGACATTGTATTCCTGTGACAGTAGTTATGTTGACAGATATTGTATTCCTGTGACAGTAGTTATGTTGACAGATATTGTGTTCCTGTGACAGTAGTTATGTTGACAGACATTGTATTCCTGTGACAGTAGTTTAGTTATGTTGACAGATATTGTATTCCTGTGACAGTAGTTGTGTTGACAGACATTGTGTTCCTGTGACAGTAGTTATGTTGACAGATATTGTGTTCCTGTGACAGTAGTTATGTTGACAGATATTGTGTTCCTGTGACAGTAGTTATGTTGACAGATATTGTGTTCCTGTGACAGTAGTTTAGTTATGTTGACAGATATTGTGTTCCTGTGACAGTAGTTTAGTTATGTTGACAGACATTGTATTCCTGTGACAGTAGTTGTGTTGACAGACATTGTATTCCTGTGACAGTAGTTATGTTGACAGATATTGTGTTCCTGTGACAGTAGTTTAGTTGTGTTGACAGACATTGTATTCCTGTGACATTAGTTGTGTTGACAGACATTGTATTCCTGTGACATTAGTTGTGTTGACAGACATTGTATTCCTGTGACAGTAGTTATGTTGACAGATATTGTGTTCCTGTGACAGTAGTTTAGTTGTGTTGACAGACATTGTATTCCTGTGACATTAGTTGTGTTGACAGACATTGTATTCCTGTGACAGTAGTTTAGTTGTGTTGACAGACATTGTATTCCTGTGACATTAGTTGTGTTGACAGACATTGTATTCCTGTGACAGTAGTTTAGTTATGTTGACAGACATTGTATTCCTGTGACAGTAGTTGTGTTGACAGACATTGTATTCCTGTGACAGTAGTTTAGTTATGTTGACAGACATTGTATTCCTGTGACAGTAGTTGTGTTGACAGACATTGTATTCCTGTGACAGTAGTTATGTTGACAGATATTGTGTTCCTGTGACAGTAGTTATGTTGACAGACATTGTATTCCTGTGACAGTAGTTTAGTTATGTTGACAGACATTGTATTCCTGTGACAGTAGTTGTGTTGACAGACATTGTGTTCCTGTGACAGTAGTTATGTTGACAGATATTGTATTCCTGTGACAGTAGTTATGTTGACAGACATTGTATTCCTGTGACAGTAGTTATGTTGACAGACATTGTATTCCTGTGACAGTAGTTTAGTTATGTTGACAGATATTGTATTCCTGTGAGTAGTAGTTATGTTGACAGATATTGTATTCCTGTGACAGTAGTTTAGTTATGTTGACAGACATTGTATTCCTGTGACAGTAGTTTAGTTATGTTGACAGATATTGTATTCCTGTGACAGTAGTTTAGTTATGTTGACAGACATTGTATTCCTGTGACAGTAGTTTAGTTATGTTGACAGATATTGTATTCCTGTGACAGTAGTTTAGTTATGTTGACAGATATTGTATTCCTGTGACAGTAGTTATGTTGACAGATATTGTATTCCTGTGACAGTAGTTATGTTGACAGATATTGTATTCCTGTGACAGTAGTTATGTTGACAGACATTGTATTCCTGTGACAGTAGTTTAGTTATGTTGACAGATATTGTATTCCTGTGACAGTAGTTATGTTGACAGATATTGTATTCCTGTGACAGTAGTTTAGTTATGTTGACAGATATTGTATTCCTGTGACAGTAGTTTAGTTATGTTGACAGATATTGTATTCCTGTGACAGTAGTTATGTTGACAGACATTGTGTTCCTGTGACAGTAGTTATGTTGACAGATATTGTATTCCTGTGACAGTAGTTATGTTGACAGACATTGTATTCCTGTGACAGTAGTTTAGTTATGTTGACAGATATTGTATTCCTGTGACAGTAGTTATGTTGACAGATATTGTATTCCTGTGACAGTAGTTATGTTGACAGATATTGTATTCCTGTGACAGTAGTTATGTTGACAGATATTGTATTCCTGTGACAGTAGTTATGTTGACAGATATTGTGTTCCTGTGACAGTAGTTATGTTGACAGATATTGTATTCCTGTGACAGTAGTTATGTTGACAGATATTGTATTCCTGTGACAGTAGTTATGTTGACAGATATTGTATTCCTGTGACAGTAGTTATGTTGACAGATATTGTGTTCCTGTGACAGTAGTTATGTTGACAGATATTGTATTCCTGTGACAGTAGTTATGTTGACAGACATTGTGACAGTAGTTTAGTGACAGTAGTTTAGTTATGTGACAGTAGTTATGTTGACAGACATTGTATTCCTGTGACAGTAGTTTAGTTATGTTGACAGACATTGTATTCCTGTGACAGTAGTTTAGTTATGTTGACAGACATTGTGTTCCTGTGACAGTAGTTATGTTGACAGACATTGTATTCCTGTGACAGTAGTTATGTTGACAGATATTGTATTCCTGTGACAGTAGTTTTATGTTGACAGATATTGTGTTCCTGACAGTAGTTATTATGACAGATATTGTATTCCTGTGACAGTAGTTTAGTTATGTTGACAGATATTGTGTTCCTGTGACAGTAGTTTAGACAGTAGTTTAGTGTTGACAGACATTGTATTCCTGTGACAGTAGTTATGTTGACAGACATTGTATTCCTGTGACAGTAGTTTATTATGTGACAGACATTGTGTTCCTGTGACAGTAGTTATGTTGACAGACATTGTGTTCCTGTGACAGTAGTTTAGTTATGTTGACAGACATTGTGTTCCTGTGACAGTAGTTATGTTGACAGACATTGTATTCCTGTGACAGTAGTTTAGTTATGTTGACAGACATTGTGTTCCTGTGACAGTAGTTATGTTGACAGATATTGTATTCCTGTGACAGTAGTTTAGTTATGTTGACAGATATTGTATTCCTGTGACAGTAGTTGTGTTGACAGATATTGTGTTCCTGTGACAGTAGTTATGTTGACAGACATTGTATTCCTGTGACAGTAGTTTAGTTATGTTGACAGATATTGTATTCCTGTGACAGTAGTTATGTTGACAGACATTGTGTTTCTGTGACAGTAGTTATGTTGACAGATATTGTATTCCTGTGACAGTAGTTATGTTGACAGATATTGTATTCCTGTGACAGTAGTTATGTTGACAGACATTGTATTCCTGTGACAGTAGTTTGTTGAGTTATGTGACAGTGACAGACATTGTATTCCTGTGACAGTAGTTTAGTTATGTTGACAGACATTGTATTCCTGTGACAGTAGTTTAGTTATGTTGACAGATATTGTATTCCTGTGACAGTAGTTAGTTATGTTGACAGACATTGTATTCCTGTGACAGTAGTTTAGTTATGTTGACAGATATTGTATTCCTGTGACAGTAGTTTAGTTATGTTGACAGACATTGTATTCCTGTGACAGTAGTTTAGTTATGTTGACAGACATTGTATTCCTGTGACAGTAGTTTAGTTATGTTGACAGATATTGTATTCCTGTGACAGTAGTTATGTTGACAGATATTGTATTCCTGTGACAGTAGTTTAGTTATGTTGACAGATATTGTATTCCTGTGACAGTAGTTTAGTTATGTTGACAGATATTGTATTCCTGTGACAGTAGTTTAGTTATGTTGACAGACATTGTATTCCTGTGACAGTAGTTTAGTTATGTTGACAGATATTGTATTCCTGTGACAGTAGTTTAGTTATGTTGACAGACATTGTATTCCTGTGACAGTAGTTTAGTTATGTTGACAGACATTGTATTCCTGTGACAGTAGTTTAGTTATGTTGACAGATATTGTATTCCTGTGACAGTAGTTTAGTTATGTTGACAGATATTGTATTCCTGTGACAGTAGTTTAGTTATGTTGACAGATATTGTATTCCTGTGACAGTAGTTTAGTTATGTTGACAGATATTGTATTCCTGTGACAGTAGTTTAGTTATGTTGACAGATATTGTATTCCTGTGACAGTAGTTATGTTGACAGACATTGTATTCCTGTGACAGTAGTTTAGTTATGTTGACAGATATTGTGTTCCTGTGACAGTAGTTATGTTGACAGATATTGTATTCCTGTGACAGTAGTTATGTTGACAGATATTGTATTCCTGTGACAGTAGTTTAGTTATGTTGACAGATATTGTATTCCTGTGACAGTAGTTTAGTTATGTTGACAGACATTGTATTCCTGTGACAGTAGTTTAGTTATGTTGACAGACATTGTATTCCTGTGACAGTAGTTATGTTGACAGATATTGTATTCCTGTGACAGTAGTTATGTTGACAGACATTGTATTCCTGTGACAGTAGTTATGTTGACAGACATTGTATTCCTGTGACAGTAGTTTAGTTATGTTGACAGATATTGTGTTCCTGTGACAGTAGTTTAGTTATGTTGACAGATATTGTATTCCTGTGACAGTAGTTATGTTGACAGACATTGTATTCCTGTGACAGTAGTTATGTTGACAGACATTGTGTTCCTGTGACAGTAGTTTAGTTATGTTGACAGACATTGTATTCCTGTGACAGTAGTTATGTTGACAGATATTGTATTCCTGTGACAGTAGTTTAGTTATGTTGACAGACATTGTATTCCTGTGACAGTAGTTATGTTGACAGATATTGTATTCCTGTGACAGTAGTTATGTTGACAGATATTGTATTCCTGTGACAGTAGTTTAGTTATGTTGACAGATATTGTATTCCTGTGACAGTAGTTTAGTTATGTTGACAGACATTGTATTCCTGTGACAGTAGTTTAGTTATGTTGACAGACATTGTATTCCTGTGACAGTAGTTTAGTTATGTTGACAGACATTGTATTCCTGTGACAGTAGTTTAGTTATGTTGACAGACATTGTATTCCTGTGACAGTAGTTATGTTGACAGACATTGTGTTCCTGTGACAGTAGTTTAGTTATGTTGACAGATATTATATTCCTGTGACAGTAGTTATGTTGACAGATATTGTATTCCTGTGACAGTAGTTATGTTGACAGATATTGTATTCCTGTGACAGTAGTTTAGTTATGTTGACAGATATTGTGTTCCTGTGACAGTAGTTTAGTTGTGTTGACAGACATTGTGTTCCTGTGACAGTAGTTTAGTTATGTTGACAGACATTGTATTCCTGTGACAGTAGTTATGTTGACAGATATTGTATTCCTGTGACAGTAGTTTAGTTATGTTGACAGACATTGTATTCCTGTGACAGTAGTTTAGTTATGTTGACAGACATTGTATTCCTGTGACAGTAGTTGTGTTGACAGACATTGTATTCCTGTGACAGTAGTTTAGTTATGTTTACAGATATTGTGTTCCTGTGACAGTAGTTTAGTTATGTTGACAGATATTGTATTCCTGTGACAGTAGTTTAGTTATGTTGACAGATATTGTATTCCTGTGACAGTAGTTTAGTTATGTTGACAGATATTGTATTCCTGTGACAGTAGTTTAGTTATGTTGACAGATATTGTATTCCTCTGACAGTAGTTATGTTGACAGATATTGTATTCCTGTGACAGTAGTTTAGTTATGTTGACAGATATTGTATTCCTGTGACAGTAGTTTAGTTATGTTGACAGACATTGTATTCCTGTGACAGTAGTTTAGTTATGTTGACAGACATTGTATTCCTGTGACAGTAGTTTAGTTATGTTGACAGACATTGTATTCCTGTGACAGTAGTTTAGTTATGTTGACAGATATTGTATTCCTGTGACAGTAGTTTAGTTATGTTGACAGATATTGTGTTCCTGTGACAGTAGTTTAGTTATGTTGACAGATATTGTATTCCTGTGACAGTAGTTATGTTGACAGACATTGTGTTCCTGTGACAGTAGTTTAGTTATGTTGACAGATATTGTATTCCTGTGACAGTAGTTATGTTGACAGACATTGTATTCCTGTGACAGTAGTTTAGTTATGTTGACAGATATTGTATTCCTGTGACAGTAGTTATGTTGACAGACATTGTATTCCTGTGACAGTAGTTTAGTTATGTTGACAGATATTGTATTCCTGTGACAGTAGTTATGTTGACAGACATTGTATTCCTGTGACAGTAGTTTAGTTATGTTGACAGATATTGTGTTCCTGTGACAGTAGTTTAGTTATGTTGACAGATATTGTATTCCTGTGACAGTAGTTTAGTTATGTTGACAGACATTGTATTCCTGTGACAGTAGTTATGTTGACAGACATTGTGTTCCTGTGACAGTAGTTATGTTGACAGACATTGTATTCCTGTGACAGTAGTTATGTTGACAGACATTGTGTTCCTGTGACAGTAGTTTAGTTGTGTTGACAGACATTGTATTCCTGTGACAGTAGTTATGTTGACAGACATTGTATTCCTGTGACAGTAGTTTAGTTATGTTGACAGACATTGTATTCCTGTGACAGTAGTTTAGTTATGTTGACAGATATTGTATTCCTGTGACAGTAGTTTAGTTGTGTTGACAGACATTGTATTCCTGTGACAGTAGTTATGTTGACAGATATTGTATTCCTGTGACAGTAGTTATGTTGACAGATATTGTATTCCTGTGACAGTAGTTTAGTTGTGTTGACAGACATTGTATTCCTGTGACAGTAGTTATGTTGACAGATATTGTATTCCTGTGACAGTAGTTTAGTTATGTTGACAGACATTGTGTTCCTGTGACAGTAGTTTAGTTATGTTGACAGATATTGTATTCCTGTGATGGTAGTTATGTTGACAGACATTGTGTTCCTGTGACAGTAGTTTAGTTGTGTTGACAGACATTGTATTCCTGTGACAGTAGTTTAGTTATGTTGACAGATATTGTATTCCTGTGACAGTAGTTGTGTTGACAGACATTGTATTCCTGTGACAGTAGTTTAGTTATGTTGACAGATATTGTATTCCTGTGACAGTAGTTTAGTTATGTTGCCAGATATTGTATTCCTGTGACAGTAGTTATGTTGACAGACATTGTATTCCTGTGACAGTAGTTTAGTTATGTTGACAGATATTGTATTCCTGTGACAGTAGTTATGTTGACAGATATTGTATTCCTGTGACAGTAGTTGTGTTGACAGATATTGTATTCCTGTGACAGTAGTTTAGTTATGTTGCCACAGAGGTGATGATGATCTAGTAGCCTGGAATCCCAAACAGATATTCTCTTTAGCAAGGGTGAAACTTAGCATTATATTCAGAAGCCAGGCTAGGTAATAATTAGTCATATTAAATAAAACATCACTCTTACCCCCTAACCCCCACAACGTGTAGTCAGCTGAACAATGTTTTGTGTTTCTGCTTATAGTTTCCAACATGTTAGAAGGCTGTTAGTTTGTCTATAATTAGAAACATGTAACTTCTATTCTATCGTTAAATGTTACCCTAAAACAGGGTTTTGCCCAAACTCGGTCCTGGGGCCCTCCCCTGGGGGGGCACTGTCCTGGGGCCCGGGGCACTGTCCTGGGGCCCGGGGGGCACTGTCCTGGGGCCCGGGGCACTGTCCTGGGGCCCTCCTCTGGGGGGGGCACTGTCCTGGGGCCCGGGGGCACTGTCCTGGGGCTCTCCCCTGGGGGGGGGGCACTGTCCTGGGGCCCTCCTCTGGGGGGCACTGTCCTGGGGCCCGGGGCACTGTCCTGGGGCTCTCCCCTGGGGCGAAACGGTCCTGGGGGCAAGTTTTATTTTTTGCTGTAGAACTTCACAGCTGATTTGAAATAATCAGAGTTTGATGATTATTGGAATCACCTGTGTAGTGCTCGGGTAAAAACCTAAATGTGTACCCGGTTGGGGCCCAGGCCCAAGTTTGGGAAACACTGCCCTAGAAGACTAAACAACCCCACCAGAATAATGTCGATAGAATGAATCAATCTAGTTGACATCGGTATAGTTCGTTCTCTCTTTCATCTCTGCTTCTCTCTCGCAACAAAGAGGTTTAGGAATCGGGGAGAAAATGCAATAAAAATATATATATATTTGGAAATATTTTCAGTTCATTTTCCCAAATGACATCAGTTTGACCAGTTTTAAGGAAATTAAAAGCTGTTAAAATGACCCAACATGTTTTTTTTTATAAGATTACAGTTTGGCTTGGATGCAGAGTGCATATTACAGTTTGGCTTGGATGCAGAGTGCATATTACAGTTTGGCTTGGATGCAGAGTGCATATTACAGTTTGGCTTGGATGCAGAGTGCATATTACAGTTTGGCTTGGATGCAGAGTGCATATTACAGTTTGGCTTGGATGCAGAGTTCATATTACAGTTTGGCTTGGATGCAGAGTGCATATTACAGTTTGGCTTGGATGCAGAGTGCATATTACAGTTTGGCTTGGATGCAGAGTGCATATTACAGTTTGGCTTGGATGCAGAGTGCATATTACAGTTTGGCTTGGATGCAGAGTGCATATTACAGTTTGGATGCAGATTGCATATTTGTGACCGACCAGCTCGATTTGGTCTTAATGTAGCAACATTTTTAATGGTGTTTTTTTTTACATTGGATAAAAGTAAAGACTCAGATCAAGAAAATTGTATATCATATACTGCAGTTGAGGAACAATGGGAAAGTAATTCTGCTTTGAAAGTTGATAAACTTGTAAACTCACTTTTGAGAAAATGGCACTTGAATGTTTTGGTACCTACTGGAAAACTCTTCTTTGTCTCCACCCATTCAGCATCGTTCCCACAGTCTCATTAGCCCCACCCATCTCTTTAAGGATTCCCATATGAGGCAGTGTACTAAACCACCAAATAGTTCAAGACTAAAGGCTGGTTTATACAACAGGTGTGTTTGTCAATTTAATCTGGAGTGCCAGAGTGTGCTCTGGGTGTTCGTAAATTCAGAGCGTTGTCAGATTGGTTCGTAAACTCAGAGCGTTGTCAGATTGGTTCGTAAATTCAGAGCGTTGTCAGATTGGTTCGTAAATTCAGTAAATTCAGAGATTGGTTTGTAAATTCAGAGCGTCAGATTGGTTCGTAAATTCAGAGCGTTCAGATTGGTTTGTAAATTCAGAGCGTTGTCAGATTGGTTCGTAAACTCAGAGCGTTGTCAGATTGGTTCGTAAATTCAGAGCGTTGTCAGATTGGTTCGTAAATTCAGAGCGTTGTCAGATTGGTTCGTAAATTCAGAGCGTTGTCAGATTGGTTCGTAAATTCAGAGCGTTGTCAGATTGGTTCGTAAATTCAGAGCGTTGTCAGATTGGTTCGTAAATTCAGAGCGTTGTCAGATTGGTTCGTAAATTCAGAGCGTTGTCAGATTGGTTCGTAAATTCAGAGCGTTGTCAGATTGGTTCGTAAATTCAGAGCGTTGTCAGATTGGTTCGTAAATTCAGAGCGTTGTCAGATTGGTTCGTAAACTCAGAGCGTTGTCAGATTGGTTCGTAAATTCAGAGCGTTGTCAGATTGGTTCGTAATTAAACTCTAAACTCAGACATTGTTCTCCCCAGAGCGTTGTTTAGAGCGTTGTCAGATTTTGCTCAGAGCGTTGTCAGTGGACAGAGCGTTGTCAATTGGTTCGTAAATTCAGAGCGTTGTTTTCTGTCCCAGTTGTTTTTTGCCCTCAGTTCTTTTTTTTTTCTGTCCCAAAAAAGCATTTGGGCAATTCCTATTTGTCTACGGTTAGGCCCTAAAGCTGAGGCTCTAACGCCGCATAAAATATAATGAACGAAAAAACCCTCAGTGGAGCTTTTAGATGTGAATTGCACATTTTTTGGAGGATTTTTCAATCTGTTGTTTTCTCTTTTATTCAACACTCACACCATCCTAACGGCCTTCAGCCGCGCAATATTTCATGACCTGAAACCCACCCACCCGCAACCACAGATATTTTTTATTTTTTATTTTAATATAATAATAATATAATTATTTTACCTTTATTTAACTAGGCAAGTAAGTTAAGAACACATTCTTATTTTAAATGACCGCCTAGGAACAGTGGGTTAACTGCCTGTTCAGGGGCAGAATGACAGATTTGTACCTTGTCAGCTCGGGGGTTTGAACTCGCAACATTCAAGTTACTAGTCCAACGCTCTAACCACTAGGCCACCCTGAGTCAACCCGCGCGTCACTAACACACTAGGGGCTATTCCTCCGGGATACCACCCAGAGTGTCCCAAATGTCCCCCCCCTGT
>NC_068448.1:1866513-1966513 GCF_023373465.1 Oncorhynchus keta | reverse complement strand
AGCGTTCAACACCATAGTGCCCTCCAAGCTCGTAACCAAGCTTGGGAACCTTGGACTTAACACCTCCCTCTGCAACTGGATCCTGGACTTCCTGACAGGCCGCCCCCAGGTGGTGAGGGTAGGCAACATCACCTCCGCCAAGGACCCTACAGGAGTGTGTGCTTAGTCCCCTCCTGTACTCCTTGTTCACCCACTACGGCACGACTCCAATGCCATCAACTTTGCTGACAACACAACAGTGGTAGGCTTGATCACCGACCACGATGAGACAGCCTATAGGGAGGTCAGAGACCTGGCAGTGTGGTGCCAGGACAACAACCTCTCCCTCAACGATGAGACAGCCTATAGGGAGGAGGTCAGAGACCTGGCAGTGTGGTGCCAGGACAACAACCTCTCCCTCAACGATGAGACAGCCTACAGGGAGGTCAGAGACCTGGCAGTGTGGTGCCAGGACAACAACCTCTCCCTCAACGATGAGACAGCCTACAGGGAGGTCAGAGACCTGGCAGTGTGGTGCCAGGACAACAACCTCTCCCTCAACGATGAGACAGCCTACAGGGAGGAGGTCAGAGACCTGGCAGTGTGGTGCCAGGACAACAACCTCTCCCTCAACGATGAGACAGCCTATAGGGAGGGAGGAGGTCAGAGACCTGGCAGTGTGGTGCCAGGACAACAACCTCTCCCTCAACGATGAGACAGCCTATAGGGAGGGAGGTCAGAGACCTGGCAGTGTGGTGCCAGGACAACAACCTCTCCCTCAACGATGAGACAGCCTATAGGGAGGGAGGAGGTCAGAGACCTGGCAGTGTGGTGCCAGGACAACAACCTCTCCCTCAACGATGAGACAGCCTACAGGGAGGAGGTCAGAGACCTGGCAGTGTGGTGCCAGGACAACAACCTCTCCCTCAACGATGAGACAGCCTACAGGGAGGTCAGAGACCTGGCAGTGTGGTGCCAGGACAACAAATCACATTTTATTTGTCACATGCTTCGTAAACTAAAAGTGAAATGCTTACTTACACACCTCTCCCTCAATATCAGTAAGAACAAGGAGCTGAGGGTGGGCTACAGGAAACAGGAGGGGGGGGACGGGGGGTGAGCACGCCACCATCCACATCCACAGTACGCCTAGTCTAACTCCAGTAGCCACCTCTAGTCTAACTCCAGTACCCACCCCTAGTCTAACTCCAGTACCCACCCCATACCCCTCTAGTCTAACTCCAGTACCCACCCCTAGTCTAACTCCAGTACCCACCCCTAGTCTAACTCCAGTACCCACGCCTATACCCCTCTAGTCTAACTCCTTTGTGAGGCACTGTGCAGTGCAGTGTTAATCCTCGCACGGAGGGAACCATTGTGCTGCGTCTCCCTGAATGCCACCCTGTTCCCTATATAGTGCACTACTTTAGACCAGAGCCCAATAGCAATATTGGGACATTTGGGACGAAGACCCTCTCTCTGAGCCCTGGAGGTGAAAGATAGGTGTTCTCTCTCCGTCTTTAAGCCCTAGACAATAGGATCTGATGAGGAGGTATTCAGGACAAAGAGAGGTGTTCTCTCTCCATCGTTAAGCCCCAGACAATATGATCTGATGAGGAGGTATTCAGGACAAAGAGAGGTGTTCTCTCTCTCCATCTTTAAGCCCTAGACAATAGGATCTGATGAGGAGGTATTCAGGACAAAGAGAGGTGTTCTCTCTCCATCGTTAAGCCCCAGACAATATGATCTGATGAGGAGGTATTCAGGACAAAGAGAGGTGTTCTCTCTCTCCATCTTTAAGCCCTAGACAATAGGATCTGATGGGGAGGTATTCAGGACAAAGAGAGGTGTTCTCTCTCCATCGTTAAGACCTAGACAATAGGATCTGATGGGGAGGTATGTAAGGTGACATTCTAAATGAAATCAAATCAAAGTTTATTGGTCGCATACACAGTTTTGCAGATATCATCACAGGTGCAGCTAAATGCCTGTGTTTCTAGCTCCAACAGTACAGTAATACCTAGCTAAATGCTTGTGTTTCTAGCTCCAACAGTACAGTAATACCTAGCTAAATGCTTGTGCTTCTAGCTCCAACAGTACAGTAATACCTAGCTAAATGCTTGTGTTTCTAGCTCCAACAGTACAGTAATACCTAGCTAAATGCTTGTGTTTCTAGCTCCAACAGTACAGTAACACCTAGCTAAATGCTTGTGTTTCTAGCTCCAACAGTACAGTAATACCTAGCTAAGTGCTTGTGTTTCTAGCTCCAACAGTACAGTAATACCTAGCTAAATGCTTGTGTTTCTAGCTCCAACAGTACAGTAATACCTAACTAAATGCTTGTGTTTCTAGCTCCAACAGTACAGTAATACCTAGCTAAATGCCTGTGTTTCTAGCTCCAATAATACAGTAATACCTAGCTAAATGCTTCTGTTTCTAGCTCCAACAGTACAGTAATACCTAGCTAAATGCTTGTGTTTCTAGCTCCAATAATACAGTAATACCTAGCTAAATGCCTGTGTTTCTAGCTCCAACAGTACAGTAACACCTAGCTAAATGCCTGTGTTTCTAGCTCCAATAATACAGTAATACCTAGCTAAATGCTTGTGTTTCTAGCTCCAATAATACAGTAATCCCTAGCTAAATGCTTGTGTTTCTAGCTCCAACAGTAATACCTAGCTAAATTCTTGTGTTTCTAGCTCCAACAGTACAGTAATACCTAGCTAAATGCCTGTGTTTCTAGCTCCAATAATACAGTAATACCTAGCTAAATGCTTGTGTTTCTAGCTCCAATAATACAGTAATCCCTAGCTAAATGCTTGTGTTTCTAGCTCCAACAGTAATACCTAGCTAAATTCTTGTGTTTCTTGCTCCAACAGTGCAGTAATACCTAGTTAAATGCCTGTGTTTCTAGCTCCAACAGTACAGTAATACCTAGTTAAATGCTTGTGTTTCTAGCTCCAACAGTAATACCTAGCTAATGCTTCTGTTTCTAGCTCCAACAGTACAGTAATACCTAGCTAAATGCTTGTGTTTCTAGCTCCAACAGTACAGTAACACCTAGCTAAATGCCTGTGTTTCTAGCTCCAACAGTACAGTAATACCTAGCTAAATACTTGTGTTTCTAGCTCCAACAGTACAGTAATACCTAGCTAAATGTTTGTGTTTCTAGCTCCAACAGTACAGTAATACCTAACTAAATGCTTGTGTTTCTAGCTCCAACAGTACAGTAATACCTAACTAAATGCTTGTGTTTCTAGCTCCAACAGTACAGTAATACCTAGCTAAATGTTTGTGTTTCTAGCTCCAACAGTACAGTAATACCTAGCTAAATGCTTGTGTTTCTAGCTCCAACAGTACAGTAATACCTAGCTAAATGCTTGTGTTTCTAGCTCCAACAGTACAGTAATACCTAGCTAAATGTTTGTGTTTCTAGCTCCAACAGTACAGTAATACCTAACTAAATGCTTGTGTTTCTAGCTCCAACAGTACAGTAATACCTAGCTAAATGCCTGTGTTTCTAGCTCCAATAATACAGTAATACCTAGCTAAATGCTTCTGTTTCTAGCTCCAACAGTACAGTAATACCTAGCTAAATGCTTGTGTTTCTAGCTCCAATAATACAGTAATACCTAGCTAAATGCCTGTGTTTCTAGCTCCAACAGTACAGTAACACCTAGCTAAATGCCTGTGTTTCTAGCTCCAATAATACAGTAATACCTAGCTAAATGCTTGTGTTTCTAGCTCCAATAATACAGTAATCCCTAGCTAAATGCTTGTGTTTCTAGCTCCAACAGTAATACCTAGCTAAATTCTTGTGTTTCTAGCTCCAACAGTACAGTAATACCTAGCTAAATGCCTGTGTTTCTAGCTCAATAATACAGTAATACCTAGCTAAATGCTTGTGTTTCTAGCTCCAATAATACAGTAATCCCTAGCTAAATGCTTGTGTTTCTAGCTCCAACAGTAATACCTAGCTAAATTCTTGTGTTTCTTGCTCCAACAGTGCAGTAATACCTAGTTAAATGCCTGTGTTTCTAGCTCCAACAGTACAGTAATACCTAGTTAAATGCTTGTGTTTCTAGCTCCAACAGTAATACCTAGCTAAGTGCTTGTGTTTCTAGCTCAACAGTACAGTAATACCTAGCTAAATGCTTGTGTTTCTAGCTCCAACAGTACAGTAACACCTAGCTAAATGCCTGTGTTTCTAGCTCCAATAATACAGTAATACCTAGCTAAATGCTTGTGTTTCTAGCTCCAATAATACAGTAATCCCTAGCTAAATGCTTGTTTCTAGCTCCAACAGTAATACCTAGCTAAATTCTTGTGTTTCTAGCTCCAACAGTACAGTAATACCTAGCTAAATGCCTGTGTTTCTAGCTCCAATAATACAGTAATACCTAGCTAAATGCTTGTGTTTCTAGCTCCAATAATACAGTAATCCCTAGCTAAATGCTTGTGTTTCTAGCTCCAACAGTAATACCTAGCTAAATTCTTGTGTTTCTTGCTCCAACAGTGCAGTAATACCTAGTTAAATGCCTGTGTTTCTAGCTCCAACAGTACAGTAATACCTAGTTAAATGCTTGTGTTTCTAGCTCCAACAGTAATACCTAGCTAATGCTTCTGTTTCTAGCTCCAACAGTACAGTAATACCTAGCTAAATGCTTGTGTTTCTAGCTCCAACAGTACAGTAACACCTAGCTAAATGCTTGTGTTTCTAGCTCCAACAGTACAGTAATACCTAGCTAAATGCTTGTGTTTCTAGCTCCAACAGTACAGTAATACCTAGCTAAATGTTTGTGTTTCTAGCTCCAACAGTACAGTAATACCTAACTAAATGCTTGTGTTTCTAGCTCCAACAGTACAGTAATACCTAACTAAATGCTTGTGTTTCTAGCTCCAACAGTACAGTAATACCTAGCTAAATGTTTGTGTTTCTAGCTCCAACAGTACAGTAATACCTAGCTAAATGCTTGTGTTTCTAGCTCCAACAGTACAGTAATACCTAGCTAAATGCTTGTGTTTCTAGCTCCAACAGTACAGTAATACCTAGCTAAATGTTTGTGTTTCTAGCTCCAACAGTACAGTAATACCTAACTAAATGCTTGTGTTTCTAGCTCAACAGTACAGTAATACCTAGCTAAATGCCTGTGTTTCTAGCTCCAATAATACAGTAATACCTAGCTAAATGCTTCTGTTTCTAGCTCCAACAGTACAGTAATACCTAGCTAAATGCTTGTGTTTCTAGCTCAATAATACAGTAATACCTAGCTAAATGCCTGTGTTTCTAGCTCCAACAGTACAGTAACACCTAGCTAAATGCCTGTGTTTCTAGCTCCAATAATACAGTAATACCTAGCTAAATGCTTGTGTTTCTAGCTCCAATAATACAGTAATCCCTAGCTAAATGCTTGTGTTTCTAGCTCCAACAGTAATACCTAGCTAAATTCTTGTGTTTCTAGCTCCAACAGTACAGTAATACCTAGCTAAATGCCTGTGTTTCTAGCTCCAATAATACAGTAATACCTAGCTAAATGCTTGTGTTTCTAGCTCCAATAATACAGTAATCCCTAGCTAAATGCTTGTGTTTCTAGCTCCAACAGTAATACCTAGCTAAATTCTTGTGTTTCTTGCTCCAACAGTGCAGTAATACCTAGTTAAATGCCTGTGTTTCTAGCTCCAACAGTACAGTAATACCTAGTTAAATGCTTGTGTTTCTAGCTCCAACAGTAATACCTAGCTAAGTGCTTGTGTTTCTAGCTCCAACAGTACAGTAATACCTAGCTAAATGCTTGTGTTTCTAGCTCCAACAGTACAGTAACACCTAGCTAAATGCCTGTGTTTCTAGCTCCAACAGTACAGTAACACCTAGCTAAATGCTTGTGTTTCTAGCTCCAACAGTACAGTAATACCTAGCTAAATGCTTGTGTTTCTAGCTTCAACAGTACAGTAACACCGAGCTAAATGCTTGTGTTTCTAGCTCCAACAGTACAGTAATACCTAGCTAAATGCCTGTGTTTCTAGCTCCAATAATACAGTAATACCTAGCTAAATGCTTGTGTTTCTAGCTCCAACAGTACAGTAATACCTAGCTAAATTCTTGTGTTTCTAGCTCCAACAGTAATCCCTAGCTAAATGCTTGTGTTTCTAGCTCCAACAGTACAGTAACACCTAGCTAAATTCTTGTGTTTCTAGCTCCAACAGTAATACCTAGCTAAATGCGTGTGTTTCTAGCTCCAACAGTAACACCCACTAGCTAAATGCTCATGTTTCTAGCTCCAACAGTACAGTAACACCTAGCTAAATGCTTGTGTTTCTAGCTCCAACAGTACAGTAACACCTAGCTAAATGCTTGTGTTTCTAGCTCCAACAGTACAGTAACACCTAGCTAAATGCTTGTGTTTCTAGCTCCAACAGTACAGTAATACCTAGCTAAATGCTTGTGTTTCTAGCTCCAACAGTACAGTAATACCTAGCTAAATGCTTGTGTTTCTAGCTCCAACAGTACAGTAATACCTAGCTAAATGCTTGTGTTTCTAGCTCCAACAGTACAGTAATACCTAGCTAAATGCTTGTGTTTCTAGCTCCAACAGTACAGTAATACCTAGCTAAATGCTTGTGTTTCTAGCTCCAACAGTACAGTAATACCTAGCTAAATGCTTGTGTTTCTAGCTCCAACAGTACAGTAATACCTAGCTAAATGCTTGTGTTTCTAGCTCCAACAGTACAGTAATACCTAGTAGCTAAATGCTTGTGTTTCTAGCTCCAACAGTGCAGTAATACCTTGAAAAGGTCAGAGATAGGCTTGGTGATGACAGGGGCAGCAACCTTAAAGAAGACAGGTTAAAAAGGTCAACGTCTACCGCAGACACACGGTGAACTTGGATCCTAGATCTCGTTGGTGTTGATGATAAGTCAAGGCAGACACACGGTGAACTTGGATCCTAGATCTCGTTGGTGTGATGGTGAATGGACATAATAGAGGTGTTGTGTTTCTCAGACAGTAGGGTGACTTCCCTTTGCTGACGCCGTGCCTCTGCCTCTTCAGTTTGACCCATTTTCAATTAAGATACAAAAAAATATATAAATTACACAGCAAAGAATTCGGCCGAGCAGCGCAGGTTGAAAGTGTTTTGTTTCGTGAAGCCAGGCGAGCTTGTGAATGTGGAAACACCAAGTCTCGTAAAAGACATTCGGATTGGAATGATAGTGGCTTCCTGCTTGCCTGCACATGCACACACACACACGACACGCAGGAACAACACGCGCTCACACACACACACACACACACACACACACACACACACACACACACACACACACACACACACACACACACACACACACACACACACACACACACACACACACACAGGGCCTAGCTGAGTCTCAGCGACATGGGTGTGGCAGCTTGGAGTGTGTCAGTTCTGTTAGCTCACACAGCGCATGTCTGTCTACACAGTTACACAGACAGTTACACACACACACAGTTACACAGACAGTTACACACACACACAGTTACACAGACAGTTACACACACACAGTTACAGAGACACACACACACGACACACAGGAACAACACGCGCTCACACACACACACACACACAGTTACAGAGACAGTTACAGAGACACACACACACACACACACACACACACACACACACACACACACACACACACACACACACACACACACACACACACACACACACACACACACACACACACACACACACACACACACACACACACACACAGGGCCTAGCTGAGTCTCAGCGACATGGGTGTGGCAGCAGACAGTTCTGTTAGCTCACACAGCGCATGTCTGTCTACACAGTTACACAGACAGTTACACACACACACAGTTACACAGACAGTTACACACACAGTTACAGAGAGACACACACACACACACACACACACACACACACACACACACACACACACACACAGTTACTGAGACACATATCTACCTAATACCTTCAAAGGGCTGTTCTGTTTGGTCTGTCTGAGTGTAGAAAGCGTCTGTCTGTCTGTCTGTCTGTCTGTCTGTCTGTCTGTCTGTCTCTGTCTCTGTCTCTGTCTCTGTCTCTGTCTCTGTCTCTGTGTCCTTCAGTCTGTGTCCTTCAGATTATTGTTGATCTGTGGCTGTCGGTCTAGACGGTGTGTGTGGAGGGCTGATGATGTCTGTTTTCATGTTTTGACTGTGTAGGGGGAGGGTGGGTGGGTGTGTTCTGAGTGTTTGTCTGAGACTGGAGGTATTTACCTCTGCAGTGTGGGAGAGAGATAGGGTGTGTGTGTGTGGGGGAGGTGAGGAAGGGGGGCGTATCAAATCAAAGTTTATTTGTCACTTGCGTCGAATACAACAGGTGTAGGTAGATCTTACAGCTTCCTTACCCTTAACCAATAGTGCAATTTAAAAATAAAATAGTGTTAAGACAAAATTGATAATTAAAGAGCAGTAAAATAACAATGTGGAGGCTATATACAGGGTATTACGGTACAGAGTCAATGTGGAGGCTATATACAGGGGGCACTGGTACAGAGTCAATGTGGAGGCTATACAGGGGTACCGGTACAGAGTCAATGTGGAGGCTATATACAGGGGGTACCGGTACAGAGTCAATGTGGAGGCTATATACAGGGGGTACCGGTACAGAGTCAATGTGGAGGCTATATACAGGGGGGGTACCGGTACAGAGTCAATGTGGAGGCTATATACAGGGGTACCGGTACAGAGTCAATGTGGAGGCTATATACAGGGGTACCGGTACAGAGTCAATGTGGAGGCTATATACAGGGGTACCGGTACAGAGTCAATGTGGAGGCTATATACAGGGGTTATGGTACAGAGTCAATGTGGAGGCTATATACAGGGGGTACACAGAGTCAATGTGGAGGCTATATACAGGGGGTACCAGTACAGAGTCAATGTGGAGGCTATATACAGGGGTTACGGTACAGAGTCAATGTGGAGGCTATATACAGGGGTACCGGTACAGAGTCAATGTGGAGGCTATATACAGGGGTACCAGTACAGAGTCAATGTGGAGGCTATATACAGGGGTACCGGTACAGAGTCAATGTGGAGGCTATATACAGGGTGTTACGGTACAGAGTCAATGTGGAGGCTATATACAGGGGGTACCAGTACAGAGTCAATGTGGAGGCTATATACAGGGGGCACCGGTACAGAGTCAATGTGGAGGCTATATACAGGGGTACTGGTACAGAGTCAATGTGGAGGCTATATACAGGGGTACCAGTACAGAGTCAATGTGGAGGCTATATACAGGGGTACCGGTACAGAGTCAATGTGGAGGCTATATACAGGGGGTACCGGTACAGAGTCAATGTGGAGGCTATATACAGGGGGGTACCGGTACAGAGTCAATGTGGAGGCTATATACAGGGGTACCGGTACAGAGTCAATGTGGAGGCTATATACAGGGGTACCAGTACAGAGTCAATGTGGAGGCTATATACAGGGGGTACCGGTACAGAGTCAATGTGGAGGCTATATACAGGGGTACCAGTACATAGTCAATGTGGAGGCTATATACAGGGGGTACCGGTACAGAGTCAATGTGGAGGCTATATACAGGGGGTACCGGTACAGAGTCAATGTGGAGCTATATACAGGGGTACCGGTACAGAGTCAATGTGGAGGCTATATACAGGGGTACCGGTACAGAGTCAATGTGGAGGCTATATACAGGGGGTACTGGTACAGAGTCAATGTGGAGGCTATATACAGGGGGTAGGTACAGATCAATGTGGAGGCTATATACAGGGGTACCGGTACAGAGTCAATGTGGAGGCTATATACAGGGGGTACCGGTACAGAGTCAATGTGGAGGCTATATACAGGGGGTACCGGTACAGAGTCAATGTGGAGGCTATATACAGGGGGTACCAGTACAGAGTCAATGTGGAGGCTATATACAGGGGGTACCGGTACAGAGTCAATGTGGAGGCTATATACAGGGGGTACCGGTACAGAGTCAATGTGGAGGCTATATTACAGGGGGTACCGGTACAGAGTCAATGATAGTTTTTTGGTGATGTGGACACCAAGGAACTTGAAGCTCTCAACCTGCTCCACTGCAGCCCCGTCGATGAAATTGGGTGGGGGCCTGCTCGGTCCTCCTTTTCCTGTAGTCTACAATCATCTCCTTTGTCTTGCTCACATTGTTGTCACACTGCCAGGTCTCTGACCTCCTCCCTATAGGCTGTCTCATAGTTGTCGGTGATCAGGCCTACCACTGTTGTGTCGCTGGCAAACTTAATGATGGTTTTAGAGTCGTGCATGGCCATGCAGCCATGAGTGAACAGGGGGTACATGAGGGGGCTGAGCATGAATAATTCTCATGTAGGTGTTCCTCTTGTCCAGGTGGGAAAGGGCAGTGTGGAGTACAATAGAGATTCCATCATCTGTGGATCTGTTGGGGCTGTATGCAAATTGAGTGGTTCTAGGGTTTCTGGGATAATGGTGTTGATGTGAGCCATGACCATCCTTTCAAAGCACTTCATGACTACAGACGTAAGTGCTACGGGTCGGTAGTCATTTTAGCAGGTTACCTTAGTGTTCTTCGGCACAGGGGCTATGGTGGTCTTCTTAAAACATGTTGGCAACACTCCCAGCAGCTACGACCTAGCCAGGCAACACTCCCAGCAGCTACGACCTAGCCAGGCAACACTCCCAGCAGCTACGACCTAGCCAGGCAACACTCCCAGCAGCTACGACCTAGCCAGGCAACACTCCCAGCAGCTACGACCTAGCCAGGCAACACTCCCAGCAGCTACGACCTAGCCAGGCAACACTCCCAGCACCTACGACCTAGCCAGGCAATACTCCCAGCAGCTACGGCCTAGCCAGGCAACACTCCCAGCAGCTACGGCCTAGCCAGGCAACACTCCCAGCAGCTACGACCTAGCCAGGCAACACTCCCAGCAGCTACGACCTAGCCAGGCAACACTCCCAGCAGCTACGACCTAGCCAGGCAATACTCCCAGCAGCTACGACCTAGCCAGGCAACACTCCCAGCAGCTACGACCTAGCCAGGCAACACTCCCAGCAGCTACGACCTAGCCAGGCAACACTCCCAGCAGCTACGACCTAGCCAGGCAACACTCCCAGCAGCTACGACCTAGCCAGGCAATACTCCCAGCAGCTACGACCTAGCCAGGCAACACTCCCAGCAGCTACGACCTAGCCAGGAAGAGGGAAGAAAGCTCCAGAGACTGACAGAAAAGCTGCTGCTACTGTGTGATGTGAAGAGGGATGGCGGGAACTGGGGGGGACTGGGGGAGGGAGAAAAGAAAAGGGGAGGAAGAGAGAAAAAAAGGGAAAAGACGAGTGAAAGCTGACAAACACTTTTACAATGAGTTACACCAACTGTTACACCAACTGTTACACCAACTGTTACACCAACTGTTACACCAACTGTTACACCAACTGTTACACCAACTGTTACACCAACTGTTACACCAACTGTTACACCAACTGTTACACCAACTGTTACACCAACTGTTACACCAACTGTTACACCAACTGTTACACCAACTGTTACACCAACTGTTACACCAACCGTTTTACAAACAGGTTAAGTGTTCCTTGAATTCTAAATAAATCTCAGACAGTACCACCAGCAAAGCACCCCCACACCATAACACCTCCTCCTCCATGCTTCACGGTGGGAACCACACATGTGGAGATCATCCGTTCACCCACACCGTGTCTCACAAAAGACACGGCAGTTGAGACCAAAAATCTCCAACTTGGACCCCAGACAAAAAGACAAATTTCCACCGGTCTAATGTCCATTGCTCGTGTTTCTTGGCCCAAGCATGTCTCTTCTTATTATTGGTGTCCTTTAGTAGTGGTTTCTTTGCAGCAATTTGACCATGAAGGCCTGATTCACTCTCTGAACAGTTGATGTTGTTACTTGAACTCTGTGAAATATTCATTTGGGCTGCAATCTGAGGTGCAGTTAACTCTAATGAACTCATCCTGTGCTTACAGAATGGGATCATGTAAACTCTGGCTCCTCCTTCCAGAATGGGATCATGTAAACTCTGGCTCCTCCTTCCAGAATGGGATCATGTAAACTCTGGCTCCTCCTTCCAGAATGGGATCATGTAAACTCTGGCTCCTCCTTCCAGAATGGGATCATGTAAACTCTGGCTCCTCCTTCCAGAATGGGATCATGTAAACTCTGGCTCCTCCTTCCAGAATGGGATCATGTAAACTCTGGCTCCTCCTTCCAGAATGGGTTCATGTAAACTCTGGCTCCTCCTTCCAGAATGGGATCATGTAAACTCTGGCTCCTCCTTCCAGAATGGGATCATGTAAACTCTGGCTCCTCCTTCCAGAATGGGATCATGTAAACTCTGGCTCCTCCTTCCAGAATGGGATCATGTAAACTCTGGCTCCTCCTTCCAGAATGGGATCATGTAAACTCTGGCTCCTCCTTCCAGAATGGGATCATGTAAACTCTGGCTCCTCCTTCCAGAATGGGATCATGTAAACTCTGGCTCCTCCTTCCAGAATGGGATCATGTAAACTCTGGCTCCTCCTTCCAGAATGGGATCATGTAAACTCTGGCTCCTCCTTCCAGAATGGGATCATGTAAACTCTGGCTCCTCCTTCCAGAATGGGATCATGTAAACTCTGGCTCCTCCTTCCAGAATGGGATCATGTAAACTCTGGCTCCTCCTTCCAGAATGGGTTCATGTAAACTCTGGCTCCTCCTTCCAGAATGGGATCATGTAAACTCTGGCTCCTCCTTCCAGAATGGGATCATGTAAACTCTGGCTCCTCCTTCCAGAATGGGATCATGTAAACTCTGGCTCCTCCTTCCAGAATGGGATCATGTAAACTCTGGCTCCTCCTTCCAGAATGGGATCATGTAAACTCTGGCTCCTCCTTCCAGAATGGGATCATGTAAACTCTGGCTCCTCCTTCCAGAATGGGATCATGTAAACTCTGGCTCCTCCTTCCAGAATGGGATCATGTAAACTCTGGCTCCTCCTTACAGAATGGGTTCATGTAAACTCTTACACAGCGAGGGCCGTAATTGAAAATTTCACTTTAATCTTAAATAGCGTAGCAAACTGTCCTTTCTAACTAGCGTCAGACCCTTTGAAGGTGAGGAGAGATGCTGGTGTTGGGCGATGAGAGAAAATGTTATATGCATACTGATCATGTTAGGGCAATTCATCCCTTTTTTTTTCTCTTGGAGAATGTCCCAAATGGCACCCTATTCCCTTTATAGTGCACTACTTTAGACCCTATTCCTTTTATAGTGCACTACTTTAGACCCTATTCCTTTTATAGTGCACTACTGTTGACCAGGGCTCTGGTGAAAGGGACTAGGGTGCCGATTGGGACGAAGCCCCTTCTCTTTCATATCCAGAGCCCTGGTCAACAGTAGTGGACTATAAATGGAATAGGTTGCCGTTTGGGACGAAGCCCCTTCCCTTTCATATCCAGAGCCCCGAGACGTCTGCGCTCGCTGCTGCTGCAACATAAATTACAGATGAACCTCTTCTCCCTCCTCTACTCCATGTTCTCCTCTGAGGTTCTCTGTTTGGTTTTGTGTTATGATATTCAACATATTCAATGTATTGAGAGAAACCAGCTTGCAGTATGCAGATGAGTCTCTGTGCTTTGAGGAGGAGGGAGGAGGAGGAGGAGGGAGTAGAGAGACTTTGGGGAGGAGGGAGGAGGAGGAAAGAGACTTTGAGGAGAAGAGAGACTTTGATGAGGAGGGAGGAGGAGGAAAGAGACTTTGAGGAGAAGAGAGACTTTGATGAGGAGGAGAGAGAAGAGAGAGGCTGATGAGGAGGGAGGAGGAGAGAGAAGAGAGAGACTGATAAGGAGGGAGGAGGAGAGAGAGACTGATGAGGAGGGAGGAGAGAGAAGAGAGATACTTTGACGAGGAGGGAGGAGGGAGTAGAGAGAGACTTTGGGGAGGAGGGAGGAAGAGGAGAGAGTAGAGAGACTTTGGGGAGGAGGGAGGAGGAGGAGGGAGTAGAGAGACTGGGGAGGAGGAGGGAGTAGAGAGACTTTGGGGAGGAGGAGGGAGAAGGGAGTAGAGAGAGACTTTGAGGAGGAGGGAGAAGGGAGTAGAGAGAGACTTTGGGGAGGAGGGAGAAGGGAGTAGAGAGAGACTTTGGGGAGGAGGGAGGAGGAGGAGAGAGTAGAGAGACTTTGGGGAGGAGGGAGGAGGAGGGAGTAGATATACTGGGGAGGAGGAGGGAGTAGAGAGAAATTTTGGGGAGGAGGGAGGAGGAAGAGGGAGGAGTAGAGAGACTTTGAGGAGAAGAGAGACTTTGATGAGGAGGAGAGAGAAGAGAGAGGCTGATGAGGAGGGAGGAGGAGAGAGAAGAGAGAGACTGATAAGGAGGGAGGAGGAGAGAGAGACTGATGAGGAGGGAGGAGAGAGAAGAGAGATACTTTGACGAGGAGGGAGGAGGGAGTAGAGAGAGACTTTGGGGAGGAGGGAGGAAGAGGAGAGAGTAGAGAGACTTTGGGGAGGAGGGAGGAGGAGGAGGGAGTAGAGAGACTGGGGAGGAGGAGGGAGTAGAGAGACTTTGGGGAGGAGGAGGGAGAAGGGAGTAGAGAGAGACTTTGAGGAGGAGGGGAGAAGGGAGTAGAGAGAGACTTTGGGGAGGAGGGAGAAGGGAGTAGAGAGAGACTTTGGGGAGGAGGGAGGAGGAGGAGAGAGTAGAGAGACTTTGGGGAGGAGGGAGGAGGAGGGAGTAGATATACTGGGGAGGAGGAGGGAGTAGAGAGAAATTTTGGGGAGGAGGGAGGAGGAAGAGGGAGGAGTAGAGAGACTTTGAGGAGGGAGGAGTAGAGAGACTTTAGGGAGGAGGAGGAGGGAGTAGAGAGACTTTGGGGAGGAGGGAGGAGGAGGAGGGAGTAGAGAGACTTTGGGGAGTAGGGAGGAGGAGAGAGTAGAGAGAGACTTTGGGGAGGAGGGAGGAGGAGGGAGGAGGAGGGAGGAGGAGGAGGGAGTAGAGAGACTGGGGAGGAGGAGGGAGTAGAGAGACTTTGGGGAGGAGGAGGGAGGAGGGAGTAGAGAGACTTTGGGGAGGAGGAGGGAGAGGGGAGTAGAGAGAGACTTTGAGGAGGAGGGAGAAGGGAGTAGAGAGAGACTTTGGGGAGGAGGGAGGAGGAGGAGAGAGTAGAGAGACTTTGGGGAGGAGGGAGAAGGGAGTAGAGAGAGACTTTGAGGAGGAGGGAGAAGGGAGTAGAGAGAGACTTTGGGGAGGAGGGAGGAGGAGGAGAGAGTAGAGAGAGACTTTGAGGAGGAGGGAGAAGGGAGTAGAGAGACTTTGGGGAGGAGGAGGGAGAAGGGAGTAGAGAGAGACTTTGGGGAGGAGGGAGGAAGAGGAGAGAGTAGAGAGACTTTGGGGAGGAGGGAGGAGGAGGGAGTAGAGAGACTGGGGAGGAGGAGGGAGTAGAGAGACTTTGGGGAGGAGGAGGGAGAAGGGAGTAGAGAGAGACTTTGAGGAGGAGGGAGAAGGGAGTAGAGAGAGACTTTGGGGAGGAGGGAGGAGGAGGAGAGAGTAGAGAGACTTTGGGGAGGAGGGAGAAGGGAGTAGAGAGTAGAGAGACTTTGGGGAGGAGGGAGGAGGAGGAGAGAGTAGAGAGACTTTGGGGAGGAGGGAGGAGGAGGAGAGAGTAGAGAGACTTTGGGGAGGAGGGAGGAGGAGGAGGGAGTAGATATACTGGGGAGGAGGAGGGAGTAGAGAGAAATTTTGGGGAGGAGGGAGGAGGAAGAGGGAGGAGTAGAGAGACTTTGAGGAGGGAGGAGTAGAGAGACTTTAGGGAGGAGGAGGAGGGAGTAGAGAGACTTTGGGGAGGAGGGAGGAGGAGGAGGGAGTAGAGAGACTTTGGGGAGGAGGGAGGAGGAGAGAGTAGAGAGAGACTTTGGGGAGGAGGGAGGAGGAGGGAGTAGAGAGACTTTGGGGAGGAGGGAGGAGGAGGGAGTAGAGAGACTTTGGGGAGGAGGGAGGTTGAGAGAGTAGAGAGAGACTTTGGGGAGGAGGGGGGAGGAGGGAGTAGAGAGAGACTTTGGGGAGGAGGGAGGAGGAGGAGAAGGGAGTAGAGAGAGACTTTGGGGAGGAGGGAGGAGGAGGAGGGAGTAGAGAGAGACTTTGGGGAGGAGGAGGAGATCTATGCAGCAGCAGTACGCGGTTTTGTTTTCTTCTCTAATTTTACAGCAAGAGGAGAAGGATAAAGAAGTCAGTAGGATTACAGCTAGCCTGATCCCAAATCTGTTGCTGCCGTTCTCTAAGCTAAATGTGACAGTCAGTGACATGAATTGACTTGATAGCACAAACAGACTTCCACCCAGGATATGATGTATTACTGCGAGCTAACTGGTGCCATACCTTGTGATTTCCTGTCTCTACCTTCACTAATAACATGACACATACAGCTCATACAGTCACTTGGGTAACTTCTAAATAAGGTCGACTGGTACGGGACTTTGGCCTTCGGTCATTTCCTGTCTGTCAGCCGTCTGACTCCGTCGTCTTCCCTGAAGACACAGGAGTCAGATTGGTTTCATTAAACCAACAACAGGGTGGTGGTGCCGGGGTGACGAGGGTGTGTGTGTGTGTGTGTGTGTGGGACTGTCTTTCTGTGGGAGTCACCTTCAGTATCTGTTTACTTTCCTGACTGAAACAGGACGTCTTGTATCAAGGGTGTGTGTGTGTGTGTGTGTGTGTGTGTGTGTGTGTGTGTGTGTGTGTGTGTGTGTGTGTGTGTGTGTGTGTGTGTGTTGTCCTACCTGCGTTGTGATGTATTTTTATCAGGTATGTGCTGCTCTGTGTGTGTGTGTTGTCCGCTGCTCTGTGTGTGTGTGTTGTCCTACCTGCGTTGTGATGTCTTTTTATCAGGTATGTGCTGCTCTGTGTTCCAAATGATGTCCTATTCCCATGTAGTGCACTACTTTTATCCCAGAGCACAAGGGATAGGGTGCCCTTAGGGACTCATGTTGTCTATGGCTCTCTAGGACCAGCATCAACACATCCTGTGTGGGCAGAAGAAGAAGAAGACATGACCTTTGTTTAGCTGAGACTCCGCCTCACTTGTCAGAGTAGGATCTTCTGCTGGTGCTGTGTGTGTGTGTGTGTGTGCGTGCGTGCGTGCGTGCGTGCGTGCGTGCGTGTGTGTGTGTGTGTGTGTGTGTGTGTGTGTGTGTGTGTGTGGGTGTCTGAAGGTGGGGGAGCTTTGAAGAACAAAAGAAAGTGTTTGAAGCAAGGGGAAGTCTTTGTGTGTTTGAGTGAGAGACAGAGAGATGCAGGCAGTGAAGTGTGTCTGTGGGTATATAGTGGTTAGTATCCTCAGAGGAAAACACTCCTCGCTCTCTCTCTCTTCCTCATCCTCATCCTCTTCTCCAGCAGGTAAGGGGGTGCCATGCCAGCTGCTGTTCCCCCTGTGCTCCCCCTCTCCACCTGGTGGTGGTGTCTGGTACTGCTGCAGCTTCCACAGGCCCTGACCCAGCCCCAGCTGGACCCTAACCCAGAGAAGGCCTCTCCCGCTGGGCAGGCCTTCCCTTACCTCTCCCTGGATGGATCTCCCCTCAACCACCTCCTACTGGACCCCAGGTCTGGTCATCTGTACGTGGGGGCGGTCAACCATCTCTACCATCTGTCCCCTGACCTCCAGGTAATTACAATGTCTTTAATCACCCGGCTCCAGTTTTTCCAAAGTTTTCCATCTGGTTGTTTGGCTTATGGGATAGGCAGCAATGCATAGAAATATAATGAATAGAACAGAGCCCTATCCTACCAAGCAGGTTGAGGAGTTAGCCAGGTAACGTTGGTCAACTCTTGAGTTCAACTCGGGATTACCAGTACCAAGAAAGTGGCTCCCCTTCTCCAGGGCAGGCTAACCTGCTGCAGGGCAGGCTAACTCAGGGCTAACCTGCTGTAGGGCAGGCTAACTCAGGGCTAACCTGCTCCAGGGCAGGCTAACTCAGGGCTAACCTGCTCCAGGGCAGGCTAACTCAGGGCTAACCTGCTCCAGGGCAGGCTAACTCAGGGCTAACCTGCTCCAGGGCAGGCTAACCTGCTCCAGGGCAGGCTAACTCAGGGCTAACCTGCTCCAGGGCAGGCTAACTCAGGGCTAACCTGCTCCAGGGCAGGCTAACTCAGGGCTAACCTGCTCCAGGGCAGGCTAACTCAGGGCTAACCTGCTGCAGGGCAGGCTAACTCAGGGCTAACCTGCTGCAGGGCAGGCTAACTCAGGGCTAACCTGCTGCAGGGCAGGCTAACTCAGGGCTAACCTGCTGCAGGGCAGGCTAACTCAGGGCTAACCTGCTGCAGGGCAGGCTAACTCAGGGCTAACCTGCTGCAGGGCAGGCTAACTCAGGGCTAACCTGCTGCAGGGCAGGCTAACTCAGGGCTAACCTGCTGCAGGGCAGGCTAACTCAGAACTAACCTTCTCCAGGGCAGGCTAACTCAGGGCTAACCTTCTCCAGGGCAGGCTAACCAGGGCTAACCTGCTCCAGGGCAGGCTCTCCTGCTCCAGGGCAGGCTAACTCAGGGCTAACTTGCTGCAAGGCCTGCTCCAGGGCAGGCTAACTCAGAGGCAGCAGGCTAACTCAGGGCTAACCTGCTGCAGGGCAGGCTAACTCAGGGCTAACCTGCTGCAGGGCAGGCTAACTCAGGGCTAACCTGCATTCAGAACTAACCTTCTCCAGGGCAGGCTAACTCAGGGCTAACTCCACATACCCTTAACGAAATGACTGAACCACAAGTTGAGGACCAATGAAATCCCATTCCCTCTATCTCGCAAAGACATCCATAACCAGGTTGCCAACCGTAACCAGGTTGTCATCCGTAACCAGGTTGTCATCCGTAACCAAGTTGCCATCCGTAACCAGGTTGCCAACCGTAACCAGGTTGCCAACCGTAATCAGGTTGCCATCCGTAACCAGGTTGCCATCCGTAACCAGGTTGCCAACCGTAACCAGGTTGCCATCCGTAACCAGGTTGCCATCCGTAACCAGGTTGCCATCCGTAACCAGGTTGCCATCCGTAACCAGGTTGCCATCCGTAACCAGGTTGCCATCCGTAACCAGGTTGCCATCCGTAACCAGGTTGCCATCCGTAACCAGGTTGCCATCCGTAACCAGGTTGCCATCCGTAACCAGGTTGCCATCCGTAACCAGGTTGCCATCCGTAACCAGGTTGCCAACCGTAACCAGGTTGCCAACCGTAACCAGGTTGCCATCCGTAACCAGGTTGCCATCCGTAACCAGGTTGCCATCCGTAACCAGGTTGCCATCCGTAACCAGGTTGCCATCCGTAACCAGGTTGCCATCCGTAACCAGGTTGCCATCCGTAACCAGGTTGCCATCCGTAACCAGGTTGCCATCCGTAACCAGGTTGCCATCCGTAACCAGGTTGCCATCCGTAACCAGGTTGCCATCCGTAACCAGGTTGCCATCCGTAACCAGGTTGCCATCCGTAACCAGGTTGCCATCCGTAACCAGGTTGCCATCCGTAACCAGGTTGCCAACCGTAACCAGGTTGCCAACCGTAACCAGGTTGCCATCCGTAACCAGGTTGCCATCCGTAACCAGGTTGCCATCCGTAACCAGGTTGCCAACCGTAACCAGGTTGCCAACCGTAACCAGGTTGCCAACCGTAACCAGGTTGCCAACCGTAACCAGGTTGCCATCCGTAACCAGGTTGCCATCCGTAACCAGGTTGCCAAAACCAGGTTGCCATCCGTAACCAGGTTGCCATCCGTAACCAGGTTGCCATCCGTAACCAGGTTGCCATCCGTAACCAGGTTGCCATCCGTAACCAGGTTGCCAACTGTAACCAGGTTGCCAACTGTAACCAGGTTGCCAACTGTAACCAGGTTGCCATCCAACCTTTTTATGCGAGTGAAGCACATGTCGGATAAAACATGTAATTGTCAGGCCTGCTGAAAACAGAACATTCTTCTAGAAACGTTGCAAATGTCGACAGAACAAAACACGCCAGACAACGTGGGATCTTTTTGTGTCGGTAAAATGAATTCATGTGAGAAATAATAATAATAATAACCGTCAGGTGACCGTCGTCGTCTCCCACTACGACTCGTTGGGAAAGCATCACCTCATCATGACACTACCAGTAGGTTATAGGTGTCCTCCAGCCATCAGCACCTCATCATGACACTACCAGTAGGTTATAGGTGTCCTCCAGCCAACAGCACCTCATCATGACAGTACCAGTAGGTTATAGGTGTCCTCCAGCCAACAGCACCTCATCATGACACTACCAGTAGGTTATAGGTGTCCTCCAGCCAACAGCACCTCATCATGACAGTACCAGTAGGTTATAGGTGTCCTCCAGCCAACAGCACCTCATCATGACAGTACCAGTAGGTTATAGGTGTCCTCCAGCCAACAGCACCTCATCATGACAGTACCAGTAGGTTATAGGTGTCCTCCAGCCAACAGCACCTCATCATGACAGTACCAGTAGGTTATAGGTGTCCTCCAGCCAACAGCACCTCATCATGACAGTACCAGTAGGTTATAGGTGCCCTCCAGCAACAGCACCTCATCATGACAGTACCAGTAGGCTATAGGTGTCCTCCAGCCAACAGCACCTCATCATGTAGTAGGTTATAGGTGTCCTCCAGCCAACAGCACCTCATCATGACAGTACCAGTGGGCAAACTCGCTATATAAACATGTTTTGTTAGAGAACCTTCAGTAGAGTGTAAAACCCATTTCACTTGGAGTGTTTTATTCGGTACCTGAGAATTTAACCGCAGAAGTTATCTTTGTTTGCACTACATCATCACACGTTCTTTTATCCGCAACAAGTCAATTTGACGGAAACATCCCTCTTGGGAAAATGCAGATTTTAACATGTTCGCAGGGAAATCTGTCACCAATTGGATGGAAACCTAGATAGTGTCAAATTAAATGAGTAAAACCAGATGTGGCACTGACTCGTCCGTGGATTGATGTTTGAGTTCAGCAGTTACAAGCCTGCTAGAGTTAGCAGCAGGCGGACGAGCAAAATCCACCATCATAGTATAGATGAAGCCTGAGCTGGAATGTGAAGCTAACTGAAGCTTGTTAGCTTTAGAAAACCCAAAGTAGATCTAGCTTCCTTCGTAGTATATCCTTCACGAGTCCCCCATTCAAGTCAATGATTCCTCTGTTCTATGCATTCTAGCTCTATGCATTTAATCCTATCCAGGCAAAATCCAGATAACCAGGGCCCAGTGTTTAAAAAGTTATCTGGGCCCTGGTTGTCTGGGCCCTGGTTGTCTGGGCCCTGGCTGTCTGGGCCCTGGCTGTCTGGGCCCTGGCTGTCTGGGCCCTGGCTGTCTGGGCCCTGGTTCTCTGGGCCCTGGCTGTCTGGGCCCTGGTTGTCTGGGCCCTGGTTGTCTATGTACTGGCTTACCAGACACAGATTAAGAGTAAATGGACTAAAAAGCACTTTCAAAGGAGATTATCCATTGAGCTTACGTTTCAGTCTAGTGCTGCGTTTAGCCTGTGTCCGGGAAACCAGTCTTATATGTTTTTGTATGTTGTCTGTGTTTATGTTTGACTTTCTGTTGACCGGTTCTGTGAACGCAAACAATGGTTTTGTCCTATAATGGCCCCCTATTGCCTTTACAATGGACCCTTTGGACCCTTTGGACCCTTTGGACCCTTTGGACCCTTTGGACCCTTTGGGCCCTTTGGACCCTTTGGACCCTTTGGGCCCTTTGGGCCCTGATCAACAGTAGTTCTGTAGAGGGAATAGGGTGTCATTAACACACAGTTTATTTCATACATTTTAATTTTTTTAATTTTTCTATTTTACCTTTATTTTACCAGGCAAGTCAGTTAAGAACAAATTGTTATTTTCAATGACGGCCTAGGAACAGTGGGTTAACTGCCTGTTCAGGGGCAGAACGACAGATTTGTACCTTGTCAGCTCGGGGGTTTGAACTCGCAACCTTCCGGTTACTAGTTCAATGCTCAAACCACCCCTGCCGCCCCATTTGAGTCACTTAGCAGACGCTCTTATCCAGAGCCACTTACTGGAGCAATTACAGTTTTAAATGCTTTGCTCAAGGGCACAACGACAATATTTTTCACCTTGTTGGAGCTGGGATTTGAACCAGAGACCTTTCGGGGTATTGGCCCAAAGCACTAACCGCTAGGCTGTCGGCCGCCCTAACAACCATTACTCTGTGTTATCTCTCATCTTGTCCTAGGTGCTGTCCTCCAGTCAGACTGGCCCCAAACTAGACAGTCCTGAATGCCTGCCCCCCATAGTCCCCAGGGACTGCCCCACCGCCCGGGTCACCCCCAACACCAATAAGATCCTGCTCCTGGAGGAAGGCGTGGACGCGGTGGGGTCAGAGGTCGGGGCAAGGAGCCTGATCGTGTGCGGGACATTGTTCCAAGGTATCTGTGACAAGAGGAGTCTGGGTAATGTGTCCGAGGTGCTCTATCAGACGTCCAACCCAGTGGACACGCAGTACGTTGCCGCCAACGACCCCCGCGTCTCCACCGTGGGTGTGATCTTGAACCAGAAGGGGGTGGGGCTGATGCTAGTGGGGCGTGGCTACACTAGTAAAGGCCCCAGCGACATCCCACCAATCACAACGCGCCGTCTATCCCCCAGTTCCTCCCCCTCCCGCCAGGCCTTCTCTCAAGACGAAGAACTAGGGAAGCTGGTTGTCGGGAGCTACTCCGAGTACAACAACAACTTCGTATCGGCGTTTAACCACAGCGACCACGTCTACTTCCTGTTCTCGCGGAGGGATATGTGGCACCGGAAGGAGTACCGGACCTACGTTTCTCGTCTCTGCGCCGGGGACCGGAGCTTCTACTCCTATGTGGAGGTTCCGTTGGAATGTTCCGGCGGTTACAATCTCGCCCAGGGGGCATCCCCCGCCGAACACCAGGGGCGGCCGGCGCTGTTCGTTGCCATGGCGGCGGGGCAGGCATCGACGCCCACGGCAACGGGTCGCTCGGCGCTGTGCGTTTATGGGATGTCAGAGCTGGATGCGTCGCTGCAGAGGGCCCAGGAGCTGTGCTATACAGAGGGAGGAAGAGGAAGGACGGGACAGGAGGAGGCATACATAGAGTATGAGGTGTCGTCCAAGTGTCTACGCCTGCCCAAGGTAACTAGAGACACACACACACACACACACACACACACACACACACACACACACACACACACACACACACACACACACACACACACACACACACACACACACACACACACACACACACACACACACACACACACACACACACACACACACACACACACACACACACACACACACACACACACACACACACACACACACACACACACACACACACACACACACACACACACAGGTACACACACACACACACACACACACACACACACACAGGTACACACACACAGGTACACACACACAGGTACACACACACAGGTACACACACAGGTACACACACACAGGTACACACACACAGGTACACACACAGGTACACACACACAGGTACACACACACAGGTACACACACAGGTACACACACAGGTACACACACACAGGTACACACACACAGGTACACACACACAGGTACACACACACAGGTACACACAGGGTTGAACACTCTTATTCGCAGCAGGCCAGTGTGTATGCTAATCCCCCTGATTGTACCAATAGAAGTATTGATTGGAATAGATGTGTTACTATGCTTGGCTGGAACAAAAGCCTGCAGTCATCCCTGACCTAAACACAGGATACATCTCCTACTACTGAACCTAATGGAGTGGTATAGTAGCGGTATAGTAGCGGTATAGTAGCGGTATAGTAGTGGTATAGTAGTGGTATAGTAGTGGTATAGCAGCGGTATAGTAGTGGTATATCAGCGGTATAGTAGTGGTATAGTAGTGGTATAGTAGTGGTATATCAGTGGTATAGTAGTGGTATATCAGCGGTATAGTAGCGGTATAGTAGTGGTATATCAGCGGTATAGTAGTGGTATAGTAGTGGTATATCAGCGGTATAGTAGTGGTATATCAGCGGTATAGTAGTGGTATAGTAGCGGTATATCAGCGGTATAGTAGCGGTATATCAGCGGTATAGTAGCGGTATATCAGCGGTATAGTAGTGGTATAGTAGCGGTATAGTAGCGGTATAGCAGCGGTATAGTAGCGGTATATCAGTGGTATATCAGTGGTATAGTAGCGGTATATCAGCGGTATAGTAGCGGTATATCAGTGGTATATCAGTGGTATAGTAGCGGTATATCAGCGGTATAGTAGTGGTATAGTAGTGGTATAGTAGCAGTATATCAGCGGTATATCAGCGGTATAGTAGTGGTATAGTAGCGGTATAGCAGCGGTATAGTAGCGCTATAGTAGCGGTATAGTAGTGGTATATCAGTGGTATATCAGCGGTATAGTAGTGGTATAGTAGCGGTATAGTAGCGGTATAGTAGCGGTATATCAGCGGTATAGTAGCGGTATAGTAGCGGTATAGTAGCGGTATATCAGCGGTATAGTAGCGGTATATCAGCGGTATAGTAGCGGTATAGTAGCGGTATAGTAGTGGTATATCAGCGGTATAGTAGTGGTATAGCAGTGGTATAGTAGCGGTATATCAGCGGTATATCAGCGGTATAGTAGCGGTATATCAGCGGTATAGTAGTGGTATATCAGCGGTATAGTAGTGGTATAGTAGCGGTATAGTAGTGGTATAGCAGTGGTATAGTAGCGGTATATCAGCGGATATATCAGCGGTATATTAGCGGTATATCAGCGGTATAGTAGTGGTATAGTAGCGGTATAGTAGCGGTATAGTAGTGGTATATCAGCGGTATAGTAGCGGTATAGCAGTGGTATAGCATATGGTATAGTAGCGGTATATCAGCGGTATAGTAGCGGTATATAGCGGTATAGTAGCGGTATATCAGCGGTATAGTAGCGGTATATCAGCGGTATAGTAGCGGTATAGTAGCGGTATAGTAGCGGTATATCAGCGGTATAGTAGCGGTATAGTAGCGGTATATCAGCGGTATAGTAGCGGTATAGTAGCGGTATATCAGCGGTATAGTAGCGGTATAGTAGCGGTATATCAGCGGTATATCAGCGGTATAGTAGCGGTATAGTAGCGGTATAGTAGCGGTATAGTAGCGGTATATCAGTGGTATAGTAGCGGTATATCAGCGGTATAGTAGCGGTATAGTAGCGGTATATCAGCGGTATAGTAGCGGTATAGTAGCGGTATATCAGCGGTATAGTAGCGGTATAGCAGCGGTATAGTAGCGGTATATCAGCGGTATAGTAGCGGTATAGTAGCGGTATATCAGCGGTATAGTAGCGGTATATCAGCGGTATAGTAGTGGTATATCAGCGGTTATAGTAGCGGTATATCAGCGGTATAGTAGTGGTATATCAGCGGTATATCAGCGGTATAGTAGTGGTATATCAGCGGTATAGTAGTGGTATATCAGCGGTATAGTCAGCGGTATATCAGTGGTATAGTAGTGGTATATCAGCGGATATAGTAGTGGTATATCAGCGGTATAGTAGTGGTATATCAGCGGTATAGCAGCGGTATAGTAGTGGTATATCAGCGGTATAGTAGCGGTATAGTAGTGGTATATCAGCGGTATAGTAGTGGTATATCAGCGGTATAGCAGCGGTATAGTAGTGGTATATCAGCGGTATAGTAGCGGTATAGTAGTGGTATAGTAGTGGTATAGTAGTGGTATATCAGCGGTATAGTAGTATAGTAGCGGTATATAGTGGTATAGTAGTGGTATATCAGCGGTATATCAGCGGTATAGTAGTGGTATATCAGCGGTATAGTAGTGGTATATCAGCGGTATAGTAGTGGTATAGTAGTGGTATAGTAGCGGTATAGTAGTGGTATATCAGCGGTATATCAGCGGTATAGTAGTGGTATATCAGTGGTATAGTAGTGGTATAGTAGTGGTATATCAGCGGTATAGTAGTGGTATATCAGTGCGGTATAGTAGTGGTATAGTAGCGGTATATCAGCGGTATAGTAGTGGTATATCAGCGGTATAGTAGTGGTATAGTATATAGTAGCGGTATAGTAGCGGTATATCAGCGGTATATCAGCGGTATATCAGCGGTATAGTAGCGGTATAGTAGCGGTATAGTAGTGGTATATCAGCGGTATATCAGCGGTATAGTAGTGGTATAGTAGCGGTATATCAGCGGTATAGTAGCGGTATATCAGTAGTAGGGTATAGTAGTGGTATAGTAGCGGTATAGTAGTGGTATAGTAGTGGTATAGTAGTGGTATATCAGCGGTATAGTAGTGGTATAGTAGTGGTATATCAGCGGTATAGTAGAGGTATAGTAGTGGTATAGCAGTGGTATAGTAGTGGTATATCAGCGGTATAGTAGCGGTATATCAGCGGTATAGTAGCGGTATAGTAGCGGTATAGTATATGGTATATAGCGGTATATCAGTGGTATATCAGCGGTATAGTAGCGGTATATCAGCGGTATAGTAGTGGTATAGTAGTGGTATATCAGCGGTATAGTAGCGGTATATCATATCAGCGGTATATCATATCAGCGGTATAGTAGTGGTATAGTAGTATCAGCGGTATAGTAGTGGTATATCAGCGGTATATCAGCGGTATAGTATATCAGTGGTATATATCAGCGGTATAGTAGCGGTATATCAGCGGTATAGTAGTGGTATAGTAGTGGTATAGTAGTGGTATATCAGCGGTATAGTAGTGGTATATCAGTGGTATATCAGTAGTAGGTATAGTAGTGGTATATCAGCGGTATATCAGCGGTATAGTAGTGGTATATCAGCGGTATAGTAGTGGTATAGTAGTGGTATAGTAGTGGTATAGTAGCGGTATATCAGCGGTATAGTAGTGGTATAGTAGTGGTATCAGCGGTATAGTAGCGTATATCAGCGGTATAGTAGCGGTATATCAGTGGTATATCAGCGGTATAGTAGCGTATATCAGCGGTATATCAGCGGTATAGTAGTGGTATAGTAGCGGTATAGTAGTGGTATAGTAGTGGTATAGTAGCGGTATATCAGCGGTATAGTAGCGGTATAGTAGTGGTATATCAGCGGTATAGTAGCGGTATAGTAGTGGTATATCAGCGGTATAGTAGCGGTATAGTAGTGGTATAGTAGTGGTATATCAGCGGTATAGTAGTGGTATATCAGCGGTATATCAGCGGTATAGTAGTGGTATAGTAGTGGTATATCAGCGGTATAGTAGCGGTATAGCAGCGGTATAGTAGCGGTATAGCAGCGGTATAGTAGCGGTATATCAGCGGTATAGTAGCGGTATAGTAGTGGTATAGTAGCGGTATAGCAGCGGTATAGTAGCGGTATATCAGCGGTATAGTAGCGGTATATCAGTGGTATAGTAGCGGTATATCAGCGGTATATCAGCGGTATAGTAGTGGTATAGTAGTGGTATAGTAGTGGTATATCAGCGGTATATCAGCGGTATAGTAGCGGTATATCAGCGGTATAGCAGTGGTATAGTAGTGGTATATCAGCGGTATAGTAGTGGTATATCAGCGGTATAGTAGTGGTATAGTAGCGGTATATCAGCGGTATAGTAGTGGTATATCAGCGGTATAGTAGCGGTATAGTAGTGGTATAGTAGTGGTATATCAGTGGTATATCAGCGGTATAGCAGTGGTATAGTAGCGGTATAGTAGTGGTATATCAGCGGTATAGTAGTGGTATAGTAGCGGTATATCAGCGGTATAGTAGCGGTATATCAGCGGTATAGTAGTGGTATAGTAGTGGTATATCAGCGGTATAGTAGTGGTATATCAGCGGTATATCAGCGGTATAGTAGTGGTATAGTAGCGGTATAGTAGTGGTATAGTAGTGGTATAGTAGTGGTATAGTAGCGGTATATCAGCGGATATAGTAGCGGTATATCAGCGGTATAGTAGTGGTATAGTAGTGGTATAGTAGTGGTATAGTAGCGGTATATCAGCGGTATAGTAGTGGTATATCAGCGGTATAGTAGTGGTATATCAGCGGTATATCAGCGGTATAGTAGTGGTATAGTAGTGGTATATCAGCGGTATAGTAGCGGTATAGTAGTGGTATATCAGCGGTATAGTAGCGGTATATCAGCGGTATAGTAGCGGTATAGTAGTGGTATATCAGCGGTATAGTAGTGGTATAGTAGCGGTATAGTAGCGGTATAGTAGCGGTATAGTAGCGGTATAGTAGCGGTATATCAGCGGTATATCAGCGGTATAGTAGTGGTATAGTAGTGGTATAGCAGCGGTATAGTAGCGGTATAGTAGCGGTATAGTAGCGGTATAGTAGTGGTATATCAGCGGATATAGTAGCGGTATAGTAGTGGTATAGTAGCGGTATAGTAGCGGTATAGTCGCGGTATAGTAGCGGTATATCAGCGGTATAGTAGCGGTATAGTAGAGGTATAGCAGCGGTATAGTAGTGGTATAGCAGCGTTATAGTAACAGCGGTAATAGTCTAAGTGGATAGAGGAGACTAGGTAGGTTTAAAACCTATTACTGGTGATCAGAGAGGATGATGGGACCATTACCTAGGTACCTATGAGTGGCCTCTTGAGTTGCTTAACTCAGATTAGGGTTAGCTAGCTGTGCCACTGGTGAAAGGATTTCTGGTCTGTCTGTCTGTCTCTCTGTCTGTCTCTCTGTCTGTGGCTGTCTCTGTCTGTCTCTCTCTTTCTTTGTCTCTGTCTGTCTCTGTGTCGGTCTCTATGTCTGTCTCTGTGTGTCTCTGTCTTTGTGTCGGTCTTTATGTCTGTCTCTGTGTCTCTCTGTCTCTTTGTGAGTGACAGCTGCCTCTGTGCTGGTACAGATTACGTCCAGCTGCTCTCACTGCCTCTAATCCTGAGTGCTTTCAGAACACACACACACACACACACACACACACAGAAACGCAGTGATCTCTCAGACCTCCCCCCTCACTATATTGGGGTCAACAGCACCATGTTTCTATAAAGCAGACTAATATTGATATGTTAGATCCATAAACAGTGTTGTATATCCTGGCCCAGTGTAACTATAGCTGTCAGGGTGATGAACAGTGTTGTATATCCTGGTCCAGTGTAACACAGTGTTGTATATCCTGGCCCAGTGTAACTATAGCTGTCAGGGTAATGAACAGTGTTGTATATCCTGGTCCAGTGTAACTACAGCTGTCAGGGTGATGAACAGTGTTGTATATCCTGGTCCAGTGTAACTATAGCTGTCAGGGTGATGAACAGTGTTGTATATCCTGGCCCAGTGTAACTACAGCTGTCAGGGTGATGAACAGTGTTGTATATCCTGGTCCAGTGTAACTATAGCTGTCAGGGTGATGAACAGTGTTGTATATCCTGGTCCAGTGTAACTATGGCTGTCAGGGTGATGAACAGTGTTGTATATCCTGGTCCAGTGTAACTATAGCTGTCAGGGTGATGAACAGTGTTGTATATCCTGGCCCAGTGTAACTACAGCTGTCAGGGTGATGAACAGTGTTGTATATCCTGGTCCAGTGTAACTATAGCTGTCAGGGTGATGAACAGTGTTGTATATCCTGGTCCAGTGTAACACAGTGTTGTATATCCTGGTCCAGTGTAACTATAGCTGTCAGGGTGATGAACAGTGTTGTATATCCTGGTCCAGTGTAACTATAGCTGTCAGGGTGATGAACAGTGTTGTATATCCTGGTCCAGTGTAACTATGGCTGTCAGGGTGATGAACAGTGTTGTATATCCTGGTCCAGTGTAACTATAGCTGTCAGGGTAATGAACAGTGTTGTATATCCTGGTCCAGTGTAACTATAGCTGTCAGGGTGATGAACAGTGTTGTATATCCTGGTCCAGTGTAACTATAGCTGTCAGGGTGATGAACAGTGTTGTATATCCTGGCCCAGTGTAACTACAGCTGTCAGGGTGATGAACAGTGTTGTATATCCTGGTCCAGTGTAACACAGTGTTGTATATCCTGGTCCAGTGTAACTACAGCTGTCAGGGTGATGAACAGTGTTGTATATCCTGGTCCAGTGTAACTATAGCTGTCAGGGTGATGAACAGTGTTGTATATCCTGGTCCAGTGTAACACAGTGTTGTATATCCTGGTCCAGTGTAACTACAGCTGTCAGGGTGATGAACAGTGTTGTATATCCTGGTCCAGTGTAACACAGTGTTGTATATCCTGGTCCAGTGTAACTATAGCTGTCAGGGTGATGAACAGTGTTGTATATCCTGGTCCAGTGTAACTATAGCTGTCAGGGTGATGAACAGTGTTGTATATCCTGGTCCAGTGTAACTACAGCTGTCAGGGTGATGAACAGTGTTGTATATCCTGGTCCAGTGTAACTATAGCTGTCAGGGTGATGAACAGTGTTGTATATCCTAGTCCAGTGTAACACAGTGTTGTATATCCTGGTCCAGTGTAACACAGTGTTGTATATCCTGGTCCAGTGTAACACAGTGTTGTATATCCTGGTCCAGTGTAACACAGTGTTGTATATCCTGGTCCAGTGTAACACAGTGTTGTATATCCTGGTCCAGTGTAACACAGTGTTGTATATCCTGGTCCAGTGTAACACAGTGTTGTATATCCTGGTCCAGTGTAACACAGTGTTGTATATCCTGGTCCAGTGTAACACAGTGTTGTATATCCTGGTCCAGTGTAACACAGTGTTGTATATCCTGGTCCAGTGTAACACAGTGTTGTATATCCTGGTCCAGTGTAACACAGTGTTGTATATCCTGGTCCAGTGTAACACAGTGTTGTATATCCTGGACACATCCTGTCCCTTGTCCTGTTTCTGTTTTACTGTCCACTGGATACATCCTGTCCCCTGTCCTGTTTCTGTTTTACTGTCCACTGGACACATCCTGTCCCCTGTCCTGTTTTACTGTCCACTGGATACATCCTGTCCCCTGTCCTGTTCCTGTTTTACTGTCCACTGGACACATCCTGTCCCCTGTCCTGTTTCTGTTTTACTGTCCACTGGACACATCCTGTCCCTTGTCCTGTTTCTGTTTTACTGTCCACTGGACACATCCTGTCCCCTGTCCTGTTTTACTGTCCATTGGACACATCCTGTCCTGTTTCTGTTTTACTGTCCACTGGACACATCCTGTCCCCTGTCCTGTTACTGTTTTACTGTCCACTGGACACATCCTGTCCCTTGTCCTGTTCCTGTTTTACTGTCCACTGGACACATCCTGTCCTGTCCTGTTTTACACACACCTCCTGTCCCCTGTCCTGTTTCTGTTTTTACTGTCCACTGGACACATCCTACTGTCCACTGGACACATCCTGTCCCCTGTCCTGTTTCTGTTTTACTGTCCACTGGACACATCCTGTCCCCTGTCCTGTTTTACTGTCCACTGGACACATCCTGTCCCCTGTGTTACTGTTTTACTGTCCACTGGACACATCCTGTCCCCCTGTCCTGTTGGACACATCTGTTTTACTGTCCACTGGACACATCCTGTCCCCTGTCCTGTTTTACTGTCCACTGGACACATCCTGTCCCCTGTCCTGTTTTACTGTCCACTGGACACATCCTGTTCCCTGTCCTGTTTCTGTTTTACTGTCCACTGGACACATCCTGTCCCCTGTTTTACTGTCCACTGTCCTTCCCCTGTCCTTTACTGTCCACTGGACACATCCTGTCCCCTGTCCTGTTTTACTGTCCACTGGACACATCCTGTCCCCTGTCCTGTTTGTTTTACTGTCCACTGGACACATCCTGTCCTGTCCTGTTTTACTGTCCACTGGACACATCCTGTCCCCTGTCCTGTTTTACTGTCCACTGGACACATCCTGTCCCCTGTCCTGTTTCTGTTTTACTGTCCACTGGACACATCCTGTCCTGTTTTACCCACTGTCCTGTTTTACTGTCCACTGGACACATCCTGTCCCCTGTCCTGTTTTGTCCACTGGACACATCCTGTCCTGTTTCTGTTTTACTGTCCACTGGACACATCCTGTCCCCTGTCCTGTTTCTGTTTTACTGTCCACTGGACACATCCTGTCCCCTGTCCTGTTCCTGTTTTACTGTCCACTGGACACATCCTGTCCCCTGTCCCTGTCCTGTTTCTGTTTTACTGTCCACTGGACACATCCTGTCCCCTGTCCTGTTTTACTGTCCACTGGACACATCCTGTCCCCTGTCCTGTTTTACTGTCCACTGGACACATTTTACTGTCCACTGGACACATCCTGTCCCCTGTTTTACTGTCCACTGGACACATCCTGTCCCCTGTCCTGTTCTGTTTTACTGTCCACTGGACACATCCTCCTGTCCCTTTTACTGTCCTGTTCCTGTTTTACTGTCCACTGGACACATCCTGTCCCCTGTCCTGTTTCTGTTTTACTGTCCACTGGACACATCCTGTCCCCTGTCCTGTTTTACTGTCCACTGGACACATCCTGTCCCCTGTCCTGTTTCTGTTTTACTGTCCACTGGACACATCCTGTCCCTTGTCCTGTTTTACTGTCCACTGGACACATCCTGTTCCTGTTTTACTGTCCACTGGACACATCCTGTCCCCTGTCCTGTTTTACTGTCCACTGGACACATCCTGTCCTGTTTCTGTTTTACTGTCCACTGGACACATCCTGTCCCCTGTCCTGTTACTGTCCACTGGACACATCCTGTCCCCTGTTGTTTCTGTTTTACTGTCCACTGGACACATCCTGTCCTGTTGTTACTGTCCACTGGACACATCCTGTCCCCCTGTCCTGTTACTGTTTTACTGTCCACTGGACACATCCTGTCCTGTTTTGTTTTACTGTCCACTGGACACATCCTGTCCCCCTGTTTCTGTTTTACTGTCCACTGGACACATCCTGTCCCCTGTCCTGTTTCTGTTTTACTGTCCACTGGACACATCCTGTCCCCTGTTTCTGTTTTACTGTCCACTGGACACATCCTGTCTGTCCCCCACTGGACACATCCTGTCCCCTTCCTGTTTTACTGTCCACTGGACACATCCTGTCCCCTGTCCTGTTTCTGTTTTACTGTCCACTGGACACATCCTGTCCCCTGTCCTGTTACTGTTTACTGTCCACTGGACACATCCTGTCCTGTTTCTGTTTTACTGTCCACTGGACACCTCCTGTCCCCTGTCCTGTTTTACTGTCCACTGGACACATCCTGTCCCCTCTGTTTTACTGTCCACTGGACACATCCTGTCCCCTGTCCTGTTTTACTGTCCACTGGACACATCCTGTCCCCTGTCCTGTTTTACTGTCCACTGGACACATCCTGTCCCCTGTCCTGTTCCTGTTTTACTGTCCACTGGACACCTCCTGTCCCCTGTCCTGTTTCTGTTTTACTGTCCACTGGACACATCCTGTCCCCTGTCCTTTTACTGTTTTACTGTCCACTGGACACATCCTGTCCTTTTACTGTTTTACTGTCCACTGGACACATCCTGTCCCCTGACCTGTTACTGTCCACTGGACACATCCTGTCCTTTTACTGTTTTACTGTCCACTGGACACATCCTGTCCTGTTACTGTTTTACTGTCCACTGGACACATCCTGTCCCCTGTCCTGTTACTGTCCACTGGACACATCCTGTCCTTTTACTGTTTTACTGTCCACTGGACACATCCTGTCCTGTTACTGTTTTACTGTCCACTGGACACATCCTGTCCCCTGTCCTGTTACTGTCCACTGGACACATCCTGTCCCCTGTCCTGTTTCTGTTTTACTGTCCACTGGACACATCCTGTTCCCTGTCCTGTTTTACTGTCCACTGGACACATCCTGTCCCCTGTCCTGTTTTACTGTCCACTGGACACATCCTGTCCCCTGTCCTGTTTTACTGTCCACTGGACACATCCTGTCCCCTGTCCTGTTTTACTGTCCACTGGACACATCCTGTTCCCTGTCCTGTTTTACTGTCCACTGGACACATCCTGTCCCCTGTCCTGTTTCTGTTTTACTGTCCACTGGACACATCCTGTCCCCTGTCCTGTTTCTGTTTTACTGTCCACTGGACACATCCTGTCCCCTGTCCTGTTACTGTTTTACTGTCCACTGGACACATCCTGTCCCCTGTCCTGTTTCTGTTTTACTGTCCACTGGACACATCCTGTCCCCTGTCCTGTTACTGTTTTACTGTCCACTGGACACATCCTGTCCCCTGTCCTGTTACTGTTTTACTGTCCACTGGACACATCCTGTCCCCTGGCCTGTTACTGTTTTACTGTCCACTGGACACCTCCTGTCCCCTGTCCTGTTTCTGTTTTACTGTCCACTGGACACATCCTGTCCTGTTTCTGTTTTACTGTCCACTGGACACCTCCTGTCCTGTTTCTGTTTTACTGTCCACTGGACACCTCCTGTTCCCTGTCTCTGTTTTACTGTCCACTGGACACATCCTGTCCCCTGTCCTGTTACTGTTTTACTGTCCACTGGACACATCCTGTCCCCTGTCCTGTTTCTGTTTTACTGTCCACTGGACACATCCTGTCCCCTGTCCTGTTACGGTCCACTGGACACATCCTGTCCCCTGTCCTGTTTTACTGTCCACTGGACACATCCTGTCCCCTGTCCTGTTTTACTGTCCACTGGACACATCCTGTCCCCTGTCCTGTTACTGTTTTACTGTCCACTGGACACATCCTGTCCCCTGTCCTGTTTTACTGTCCACTGGACACATCCTGTTCCCTGTCCTGTTTTACTGTCCACTGGACACATCCTGTCCCCTGTCCTGTTTTACTGTCCACTGGACACATCCTGTCCCCTGTCCTGTTTTACTGTCCACTGGACACATCCTGTCCCCTGTCCTGTTACTGTTTTACTGTCCACTGGACACATCCTGTCCCCTGTCCTGTCCTGTTTTACTGTCCACTGGACACATCCTGTCCTGTTTCTGTTTTACTGTCCACTGGACACATCCTGTTCCCTGTCCTGTTACTGTTTTACTGTCCACTGGACACATCCTGTCCCCTGTCCTGTCCTGTTTTACTGTCCACTGGACACATCCTGTCCTGTTTCTGTTTTACTGTCCACTGGACACATCCTGTTCCCTGTCCTGTTTTACTGTCCACTGGACACATCCTGTCCCCTGTCCTGTTTTACTGTCCACTGGACACATCCTGTTCCCTGTCCTGTTTTACTGTCCACTGGACACATCCTGTCCCCTGTCCTGTTTTACTGTCCACTGGACACATCCTGTTCCCTGTCCTGTTACTGTTTTACTGTCCACTGGACACCTCCTGTCCCCTTGTCCTGTTTTACTGTCCACTGGACACATCCTGTCCCCTGTCCTGTTTCTGTTTTACTGTCCACTGGACACATCCTGTCCCCTGTCCTGTTTCTGTTTTACTGTCCACTGGACACATCCTGTCCCCTGTCCTGTTTTACTGTCCACTGGACACATCCTGTCCCCTGTCCTGTTTTACTGTCCACTGGACACATCCTGTCCTGTCCTGTTTTACTGTCCACTGGACACATCCTGTCCCCTGTCCTGTTTCTGTTTTACTGTCCACTGGACACATCCTGTCCCCTGTCCTGTTTCTGTTTTACTGTCCACTGGACACATCCTGTCCCCTGTCCTGTTTCTGTTTTACTGTCCACTGGACACATCCTGTCCCCTGTCCTGTTTTACTGTCCACTGGACACATCCTGTCCCCTGTCCTGTTTTACTGTCCACTGGACACATCCTGTCCTGTCCTGTTTTACTGTCCACTGGACACATCCTGTCCCCTGTCCTGTTTCTGTTTTACTGTCCACTGGACACATCCTGTCCCCTGTCCTGTTTTACTGTCCACTGGACACATCCTGTCCCCTGTCCTGTTCCTGTTTTACTGTCCACTGGACACATCCTGTCCTGTTCCTGTTTTACTGTCCACTGGACACATCCTGTCCCCTGTCCTGTTTTACTGTCCACTGGACACATCCTGTCCTGTCCTGTTTTACTGTCCACTGGACACATCCTGTCCCCTGTCCTGTTTTACTGTCCACTGGACACATCCTGTTCCCTGTCCTGTTTTACTGTCCACTGGATACATCCTGTCCCCTGTCCTGTTCCTGTTTTACTGTCCACTGGACACATCCTGTCCCCTGTCCTGTTTCTGTTTTACTGTCCACTGGACACATCCTGTTCCCTGTCCTGTTTTACTGTCCACTGGACACATCCTGTTCCCTGTCCTGTTTTACTGTCCACTGGACACATCCTGTCCCCTGTCCTGTTTTACTGTCCACTGGACACATCCTGTCCCCTGTCCTGTTTCTGTTTTACTGTCCACTGGACACATCCTGTCCCTTGTCCTGTTACTGTTTTACTGTCCACTGGACACATCCTGTCCCCTGTCCTGTTTCTGTTTTACTGTCCACTGGACACCTCCTGTCCTGTTACTGTTTTACTGTCCACTGGACACATCCTGTCCCCTGTCCTGTTACTGTTTTACTGTCCACTGGACACCTCCTGTCCTGTTACTGTTTTACTGTCCACTGGACACATCCTGTCCCCTGTCCTGTTACTGTTTTACTGTCCACTGGACACATCCTGTTCCCTGTCCTGTTTTACTGTCCACTGGACACATCCTGTCCCCTGTCCTGTTTTACTGTCCACTGGACACATCCTGTCCCCTGTCCTGTTTTACTGTCCACTGGACACATCCTGTCCTGTTTTACTGTCCACTGGACACATCCTGTCCTGTTTTACTGTCCACTGGACACATCCTGTCCCCTGTCCTGTTTTACTGTCCACTGGACACATCCTGTCCCCTGTCCTGTTTTACTGTCCACTGGACACATCCTGTCCCCTGTCCTGTTACTGTTTTACTGTCCACTGGACACATCCTGTCCCCTGTCCTGTTACTGTTTTACTGTCCACTGGACACATCCTGTCCCCTGTCCTGTTTTACTGTCCACTGGACACATCCTGTCCTGTTTTACTGTCCACTGGACACATCCTGTCCCCTGTCCTGTTTTACTGTCCACTGGACACATCCTGTCCCCTGTCCTGTTACTGTTTTACTGTCCACTGGACACATCCTGTCCCCTGTCCTGTTTTACTGTCCACTGGACACATCCTGTCCCCTGTCCTGTTCCTGTTTTACTGTCCACTGGACACATCCTGTCCCCTGTCCTGTTTTACTGTCCACTGGACACATCCTGTCCCCTGTCCTGTTACTGTTTTACTGTCCACTGGACACATCCTGTCCCCTGTCCTGTTACTGTTTTACTGTCCACTGGACACATCCTGTCCCCTGTCCTGTCCTGTTTTACTGTCCACTGGACACATCCTGTCCCCTGTCCTGTTTCTGTTTTACTGTCCACTGGACACATCCTGTCCCCTGTCCTGTTACTGTTTTACTGTCCACTGGACACATCCTGTCCCTTGTCCTGTTTCTGTTTTACTGTCCACTGGACACATCCTGTCCCCTGTCCTCTTTTACTGTCCACTGGACACATCATGTCCCCTGTCCTCTTTTACTGTCCACTGGACACATCATGTCCCCTGTCCTCTTTTACTGTCCACTGGACACATCCTGTCCCCTGTCCTGTTTTACTGTCCACTGGACACATCCTGTCCCCTGTCCTGTTTTACTGTCCACTGGACACATCCTGTCCCCTGTCCTGTTTTACTGTCCACTGGACACATCCTGTCCCCTGTCCTGTTCCTGTTTTACTGTCCACTGGACACATCCTGTCCCCTGTCCTGTTACTGTCCACTGGACACATCCTGTCCTGTTTCTGTTTTACTGTCCACTGGACACATCCTGTCCCCTGTCCTGTTACTGTTTTACTGTCAACTGGACACCTCCTGTCCCCTGTCCTGTTACTGTCCACTGGACACATCCTGTCCCCTGTCCTGTTACTGTTTTACTGTCCACTGGACACATCCTGTCCCCTGTCCTGTTTTACTGTCCACTGGACACATCCTGTCCTGTTACTGTTTTACTGTCCACTGGACACATCCTGTCCCCTGTCCTGTTACTGTTTTACTGTCCACTGGACACATCCTGTCCCCTGTCCTGTTACTGTTTTACTGTCCACTGGACACATCCTGTCCCTTGTCCTGTTTTACTGTCCACTGGACACATCCTGTCCCTTGTCCTGTTTTACTGTCCACTGGATACATCCTGTCCCCTGTCCTGTTTCTGTTTTACTGTCCACTGGACACATCCTGTCCCTTGTCCTGTTACTGTCCACTGGACACATCCTGTCCCCTGTCCTGTTACTGTTTTACTGTCCACTGGACACATCCTGTCCCTTGTCCTGTTTTACTGTCCACTGGACACATCCTGTCCCCTGTCCTGTTTTACTGTCCACTGGACACATCCTGTCCCCTGTCCTGTTTTACTGTCCACTGGACACATCCTGTCCTGTTACTGTTTTACTGTCCACTGGACACATCCTGTCCCCTGTCCTGTTACTGTTTTACTGTCCACTGGACACCTCCTGTCCTGTTACTGTTTTACTGTCCACTGGACACATCCTGTCCTGTTTCTGTTTTACTGTCCACTGGACACATCCTGTCCCCTGTCCTGTTCCTGTTTTACTGTCCACTGGACACATCCTGTTCCCTGTCCTGTTTTACTGTCCACTGGACACATCCTGTCCCCTGTCCTGTTTCTGTTTTACTGTCCACTGGACACCTCCTGTTCCCTGTCCTGTTACTGTTTTACTGTCCACTGGACACATCCTGTCCCCTGTCCTGTTTTACTGTCCACTGGACACATCCTGTCCCTTGTCCTGTTTTACTGTCCACTGGACACATCCTGTCCCCTGTCCTGTTTCTGTTTTACTGTCCACTGGACACCTCCTGTCCCCTGTCCTGTTTTACTGTCCACTGGACACATCCTGTCCCTTGTCCTGTTACTGTCCACTGGACACATCCTGTCCCCTGTCCTGTTACTGTTTTACTGTCCACTGGACACATCCTGTCCCTTGTCCTGTTTTACTGTCCACTGGACACATCCTGTCCCCTGTCCTGTTTTACTGTCCACTGGACACATCCTGTCCCTTGTCCTGTTTTACTGTCCACTGGACACATCCTGTCCCCTCTCCTGTTACTGTTTTACTGTTTTACTGTCCACTGGACACATCCTGTCCCCTGTCCTGTTACTGTTTTACTGTCCACTGGACACATCCTGTCCCCTGTCCTGTTTTACTGTCCACTGGACACATCCTGTCCCTTGTCCTGTTACTGTCCACTGGACACATCCTGTCCTGTTTTACTGTCCACTGGACACATCCTGTCCCTTGTCCTGTTTTACTGTCCACTGGACACATCCTGTCCCTTGTCCTGTTTTACTGTCCACTGGACACATCCTGTCCTGTTTTACTGTCCACTGGACACATCCTGTCCCTTGTCCTGTTTTACTGTCCACTGGACACATCCTGTCCCTTGTCCTGTTTTACTGTCCACTGGACACATCCTGTCCCCTGTCCTGTTTTACTGTCCACTGGACACATCCTGTCCCTTGTCCTGTTACTGTCCACTGGACACATCCTGTCCCCTGTCCTGTTACTGTTTTACTGTCCACTGGACACATCCTGTCCCTTGTCCTGTTTTACTGTCCACTGGACACATCCTGTCCCCTGTCCTGTTTTACTGTCCACTGGACACATCCTGTCCCCTGTCCTGTTTTACTGTCCACTGGACACATCCTGTCCTGTTACTGTTTTACTGTCCACTGGACACATCCTGTCCCCTGTCCTGTTTCTGTTTTACTGTCCACTGGACACATCCTGTCCCCTGTCCTGTTACTGTTTTACTGTCCACTGGACACCTCCTGTCCTGTTACTGTTTTACTGTCCACTGGACACATCCTGTCCTGTTTCTGTTTTACTGTCCACTGGACACATCCTGTCCCCTGTCCTGTTCCTGTTTTACTGTCCACTGGACACATCCTGTTCCCTGTCCTGTTTTACTGTCCACTGGACACATCCTGTCCCCTGTCCTGTTCCTGTTTTACTGTCCACTGGACACATCCTGTCCCCTGTCCTGTTCCTGTTTTACTGTCCACTGGACACATCCTGTCCTGTTTTACTGTCCACTGGACACATCCTGTTCCCTGTCCTGTTTTACTGTCCACTGGACACATCCTGTCCCCTGTCCTGTTTCTGTTTTACTGTCCACTGGACACATCCTGTTCCCTGTCCTGTTTTACTGTCCACTGGACACATCCTGTCCCCTGTCCTGTTTTACTGTCCACTGGACACATCCTGTTCCCTGTTCTGTTTTACTGTCCACTGGACACATCCTGTCCCCTGTCCTGTTACTGTCCACTGGACACATCCTGTTCCCTGTCCTGTTTTACTGTCCACTGGACACATCCTGTCCCCTGTCCTGTTACTGTCCACTGGACACATCCTGTTCCCTGTCCTGTTTTACTGTCCACTGGACACATCCTGTCCCCTGTCCTGTTTTACTGTCCACTGGACACATCCTGTCCCCTGTCCTGTTTTACTGTCCACTGGACACATCCTGTTCCCTGTCCTGTTTTACTGTCCACTGGACACATCCTGTCCCCTGTCCTGTTTCTGTTTTACTGTCCACTGGACACATCCTGTCCCCTGTCCTGTTTTACTGTCCACTGGACACATCCTGTTCCCTGTCCTGTTTTACTGTCCACTGGACACATCCTGTTCCCTGTCCTGTTTCTGTTTTACTGTCCACTGGACACATCCTGTCCTGTTCCTGTTTTACTGTCCACTGGACACATCCTGTCCCCTGTCCTGTTTCTGTTTTACTGTCCACTGGACACATCCTGTCCCCTGTCCTGTTACTGTTTTACTGTCCACTGGACACATCCTGTCCTCTTTACTGTTTTACTGTCCACTGGACACATCCTGTCCCCTGTCCTGTTACTGTTTTACTGTCCACTGGACACATCCTGTCCCCTGTCCTGTTACTGTTTTACTGTCCACTGGACACATCCTGTCCCCTGTCCTGTTTTACTGTCCACTGGACACATCCTGTCCCCTGTCCTGTTACTGTTTTACTGTCCACTGGACACATCCTGTCCCCTGTCCTGTTACTGTTTTACTGTCCACTGGACACATCCTGTCCCCTGTCCTGTTTTACTGTCCACTGGACACATCCTGTCCCCTGTACTGTTTTAATGTCCACTGGACACATCCTGTCCCCTGTCCTGTTACTGTTTTACTGTCCACTGGACACATCATGTCCCCTGTCCTGTTTCTGTTTTACTGTCCACTGGACACATCCTGTCCCCTGTCCTGTCCTGTTTTACTGTCCACTGGACACATCCTGTCCCCTGTCCTGTTACTGTTTTACTGTCCACTGGACACATCCTGTCCCCTGTCCTGTCCTGTTTTACTGTCCACTGGACACATCCTGTCCCCTGTCCTGTCCTGTTTTACTGTCCACTGGACACATCCTGTCCCCTGTCCTGTTATACTGTCCATACTGTCCCATGCTGACCAGTAAACACTATCCATGTCTCTACAGTACGGACCACTCTGTTCCACTGGTCACTAATCATCACTGACAACATGTTTCACTGTCCCAACCAAGAACACTTTCTGGGAGGGTTTTAGGTGTTCAGAGCGGCTTCACTTCGGTGCACAATGTATGTTTTTAACATTTTAAAAACGACTACAACAAGGAGGAAGACGACAGCTTTACATGGTAACGTTAGTATGCTCATCCTGACGGATTAAAAACTGAGAGAAATCAAATCATCTCTGCCTTTTTCTGTCCAACTCCTTTCTACCTCAAATGGGTCATTCTGGAAGATTTTCCCTGTTATTACGTACGGACAGCTGATCCAAAACAACACCCTGATCCACTGATGGACCAGTGATGTCTAGGGATGTGGATCGTTCCCTTTCACGATGATTGGATACGTATCTAGACACATGGGCTTCCATACTATACCGGTTTGATTACAGAATGAATCGGTGCATTTCGGGTTCGATGCGATACTTTGCTCTGACATTTGTTGCATAAACAAATTAATTGTCTGTTCTAAATCTGCTGCTGATGGAGCTCATGACGCTGTGGGCGGCTTTGAGCTGACCGTGTGTGTGTGGTGTGTGTGTGTGGCGTGTGTGTGTGTGGCATGTGTGTGTGTGACGTGTGTGTGGCGTGTGTGTGTGTGTGGCATGTGTGTGTGTGGCATGTGTGTGTGTGGCATGTGTGTGTGTGGCATGTGTGTGTGTGGCATGTGTGTGTGTGTGGCATGTGTGTGTGGCATGTGTGTGTGTGCCATGTGTGTGTGGCATGTGTGTGTGTGGCGTGTGTGTGTGTGTGTGTGTGTGACATACAATGCCTTCAGAAAGTATTCACACCCCGTTATTGTTGCAGCCTGAATTTAAAATGGATTAAATTGAGATGTGTCACTGGCCTTCATACAACATCCCATAATGTCAAAGTGGAATTATGTTTTTGGGGAAAATTTTTACTCGTAAAAAAATGAAAAGCAGTAAGTATTCAACACCTTTGTTATTAAGTTCACGAGGAAACATTTGCTTAAGTCACATAATAAGTTGCATGGACTCACTCTGTGTGCAATAATAGTGTTTAACATGATGTTTGAATGACTACCTCGTCTCTGTACCGCCACACATACAATGATCTGTAAGGTCCCTCAGTCGAAGCAGTGAATTTCAAACACAGATTCAACCACAACGACCAGGGAGGTTTTCCAATGCCTCACAAAGGGCAGCTATTGATAGATGGGTAACAATATAAACAGCAGACATTGAATATCCCTTTGAGCTTGGTGAAGTTATTAATTACACTTTGGAGGATGGTATCAATACACCCCAGTCACTACAAATATACAGGCGTCCTTCCTAACTCAGTTGCCGGAGAGGAAGGAAACTGCTCAGTTTATTGGTTGTGATAGGAGAAGACTGAGGATGGATCAACAACATTGTAGTTACTCCACAATACTAACCTACATGACCGAGTGAAAAGAAGGAAGCCTGTACAGAATAAAAATATTCCAAAACATGAATCCTGTTTTGCAATAAGGTACTAAAATCAAACTGCAAAAATTGTTGCAAAACTAGAAATTAAGTTCATGTCCTGAATACAAAGCGTTATGTTTGGGGCAAATGCAACACATCACTAAGTACCACTCTTCATATTTTCAAGCATGTTGGTGGCTGCATCATGTTATGGGTATGCTTGTCATCTACAAGGACTAGGAAGTTTTTTAAAGATACAAATGAACAGAATAGAGCTAAGCACAGGCAAAATCCTAGAGGAATACCTGGAGCTCACCATATAACTGGAGCTCACCATATAACTGAGCTCACCATATAACTGGAGCTCACCATATAACTGGACATATAACTAGAGCTCACCATATAACTGGACATATAACTAGAGCTCACCATATAACTGGACATATAACTAGAGCTCACCATATAACTGGAGCTCACCATATAACTGGACATATAACTAGAGCTCACCATATAACTGGAGCTCACCATATAACTGGACATATAACTGGAGCTCACCATATAACTGGACATATAACTAGAGCTCACCATATAACTGGAGCTCACCATATAACTAGAGCTCACCATATAACAGGACATATAACTAGAGCTCACCATTTAACTGGACATATAACTAGAGCTCACCATATAACTGGAGCTCACCATATAACTGGACATATAACTGGAGCTCACCATATAACTGGACATATAACTAGAGCTCACCATATAACTGGAGCTCACCATATAACTAGAGCTCACCATATAACTGGACATATAACTAGAGCTCACCATATAACTAGAGCTCACCATGTAACTAGAGCTCAACATATAACTGGACATATAACTAGAGCTCACCATATAACTGGACATATAACTAGAGCTCAACATATAACTGGACATATAACTAGAGCTCACCATATAACTGGATATATAACTAGAGCTCACCATATAACTGGACATATAACTAGAGCTCACCATATAACTAGAGCTCACCATATAACTGGAGCTCACCATATAACTAGAGCTCACCATATAACTGGAGCTCACCATATAACTGGAGCTCACCATATAACTGGAGCTCACCATATAACTAGAGCTCACCATATAACTAGAGCTCACCATATAACTAGAGCTCACCATATATAACTAGAGCTCACCATATAACTGGAGCTCACCATATAACTGGAGCTCACCATATAACTGGAGCTCACCATATAACTGGAGCTCACCATATAACTGGAGCTCACCATATAACTAGAGCTCACCATATAACTAGAGCTCACCATATAACTAGAGCTCACCATATAACTGGAGCTCACCATATAACTGGAGCTCACCATATAACTGGAGCTCACTATATAACTGCAATGATGACTGAGACAGTTTAGAACAGCAGGAAAAGTCTAAACGGGATCCTTGGGATGTCCCAACTCTGATGTCACCCCATTGAAGTTGAAATGTAAAATGGTTAAGCTAAGGGTAAGAGTAGGGGATAAGGTTAGGGTAGGGGATAAGGTAGAGTAGGTAAGGGTTAAGGTTAGGGTTTAGGGTAGGAGTAGGGGTTAGGGTAGGTAAGGGTTAAGGTAGGGATACAGTTTAGGTAGGGGATAAGGTTTGGGGTAGGTAAGGGTTAAGGTTAGGGTTTAGGGTAGGGGATAAAGTTTAGGGTAGGGGATAAGGTTTTGGGTAGGTAGGGGTTAATGTTAGGGTAGGAGTAGGGGTTAGGGTAGGTAAGGGTTAATGTTAGGGTAGGAGTAGGGGTTAGGGTAGGTAAGGGTTAGGTTTAGGTAGGGGATACAGTTTAGGTAGGGGATAAGGTTTAGGTAGGTAATGGTTAAGGTTAGGGTTTAGGGTAGGGGATAAGGTTAGGGTAGGTAAGGGTTAACATTAGGTTTAGGGTAGGAGTAGGGGTTAATGTTAGGGTAGGTAAGGGTTAAGGTTTAGGGTAGAGATATCCCAAGGATCCCAGATAGCACTAATCCTTCAGGGGTGCTCAAATCAAAATCAAATCAAATGTATTTATATAGCCCTTCGTACATCAGCTGATATCTCAAAGTGCTGTACAGAAACCCAGCCTAAAACCCCAAAAAGCAAGCAATGCAGGTGTAGAAGCACAGTGGCTAGGAAAACTCCCTAGAAAGGCCAAAACCTAGGAAGAAACCTAGAGAGGAACCAGGCTATGTGGGGTGGCCAGTCCTCTTCTGGCTGTGCCGGGTGGAGTTTATAACAGAACATGGCCAAGATGTTCAAATGTTCATAAATGACCAGCATGGTCGAATAATAATAAGGCAGAACAGTTGAAACTGGAGCAGCAGCACGGCCAGGTGGAAGTTTAAACTGGAGCAGCAGCATGGCCAGGTGGACTGGGGACAGCAAGTAGTCATCATGTCAGGTAGTCCTGGGGCATGGTCCTAGGGCTCAGGTCCTCCGAGAGAGAGAAAGAAAGAGAGAAGGAGAGAATTAGAGAACGCACACTTAGATTCACACAGGACACCGAATAGGACAGGAGAAGTACTCCAGATATAACAAACTGACCCTAACCCCCCGACACATAAACTACTGCAGCGTAAATACTGGAGGCTGAGACAGGAGGGGTCAGGAGACACTGTGGCCCCATCCGAGGACACCCCGGACAGGGCCAAACAGGAAGGATATAACCCCACCCACTTTGCCAAAGCACAGACCCCACACCACTGCTGCAGGAACACTCCAGACAGTAGTTAGGTTCAGGTCACAGGAACAACTGGCCCTGGTTCGGTCTAATGCCAGGAGCTGTTACATGCCATTAGGGAACCTCTTTATCACATGATCTCACTTTGATAGTATTTATTAAAGCTCATCTGTCCCAACTGTTAGTTATAGGTGACGGCTATATTCCTGTCTCCCCTGCTGGCTGGTATGCAGCATTACATCACTGTCCCATCACACGGCTGGCTAGCTGTATATTTATGTCTGTAGTCAGCTGACTATGTATTTATGGCTTTCATATTTACAACCAGAGTATTTCTGGTGTCTGGTTGAACTAGTTTCTCTTGAGTGTTCTGAACCAGTTGATATGGAGATGTCATGGCCTTAGAAAAGAGTGACTTATTTGACTATGAATGATATTTCTATGTGTCTGACTGGGGGTTCAGGAGGGGTGGAGCTACTGGGGGTTCAGGAGGGGTGGAGCTACTGAGGGGTCAGCAGGTGTGGAGCTACTGGGGGTTCAGGAGGTGGAGCTACTGGGGGTTCAGCAGGTGTGGAGCTACTGGGGGTTCAGCAGGTGTGGAGCTACTGGGGGTTCAGGAGGGGTGGAGCTACTGGGGTTCAGGAGGGGTGGAGCTACTGGGGGTTCAGGAGGGGTGGAGCTACTGGGGGTTCAGCAGGTGTGGAGCTACAGGGGGTTCAGGAGGGGTGGAGCTACTGGGGGTTCAGCAGGGGTGGAGCGACTGGGGGTTCAGGAGGGTGGAGCTACTGGGGGTTCAGGAGGGGTGGAGCTACTGGAGGTTCAGGAGGGGTGGAGCTACTGGGGGTTCAGGAGGGGTGGAGCTACTGGGGGTTCAGGAGGGGTGGAGCTACTGGGGGTTCAGGAAGGGGTGGAGCTACTGGGGGTTCAGGAGGGGTGGAGCTACTGGGGGTTCAGGAGGGGTGGAGCTACTGGGGGTTCAGGAGGTGGAGCTACTGGGGGTTCAGGAGGGGTGGAGCTACTGGGGGTTCAGGAGGGTGGAGCTACTGGGGGTTCAGGAGGGGTGGAGCTACTGGGGGTTCAGGAGGGGTAGAGCTACGATACTGCTGCAGTACTACTGCTGCACTACTAAAAGGGTCAAATAAGACAAGTGCAATATCACGTTTTATTCGTGATATTCATCGTAAACAACAGGTGTGGACGAACTGTGAAATGCTTAGTTACAGGTCGTTCCCAACAATGTAGAGAGAAAGAAAATAGAGAAATAATAGAACAGTAAAATAACGTAATAATAAATACGATAACGTGGTACTATACACAGAGTACCAGTACTGAGTCAATGATAACATGGTACTATACACAGAGTACCAGTACTGAGTCAATGATAACATGGTACTATACACAGAGTACCAGTACTGAGTCAATGATAACATGGTACTATACACAGAGTACCAGTACTGAGTCAATGATAACATGGTACTATACACAGAGTACCAGTACTGAGTCAATGATAACATGGTACTATACACAGAGTACCAGTACTGAGTCAATGATAACATGGAATGCTGCTGGCAGGGTGGTATGCTGCTGGCAGGGTGGTATGCTGCTGGCAGGGTGGTATGCTGCTGGCAGGGCGGTATGCTGCTGGCAGGGCGGTATGCTGCTGGCACGCCCTGCCAGCGGGGAATGCTGCTGGCAGGGTGGTATGCTGCTGGCAGGGCGGTATGCTGCTGGCAGGGTGGTATGCTGCTGACAGGGCGGTATGCTGCTGGCAGGGTGGTATGCTGCTGACAGGGTGGTATGCTGTTGGCAGGGTGGTATGCTGTTGGCAGGGTGGTATGCTGCTGGCAGGGTGGTATGCTGCTGACAGGGTGGTATGCTGCTGGCAGGGTGGTATGCTGCTGACAGGGTGGTATGCTGCTGACAGGGCGGTATGCTGCTGACAGGGCGGTATGCTGCTGGCAGGGCGGTATGCTGCTGACAGGGCGGTATGCTGCTGACAGGGCGGTATTCTGCTGGCAGGGCGGTATTCTGCTGGCAGGGCGGTATGCTGCTGGCAGGGCGGTATGCTGCTGGCAGGGCGGTATGCTGCTGGCAGGGCGGTATGCTGCTGACAGGGCGGTATGCTGCTGGCAGGGCGGTATGCTGCTGGCAGGGCGGTATGCTGCTGGCAGGGCGGTATGCTGCTGGCAGGGCGGTATGCTGCTGGCAGGGCGGTATGCTGCTGACAGGGCGTAATGCTGCTGGCAGGGCGGTATGCTGCTGACAGAGTGGTATGCTGCTGACTATGGGAGACTATGTAAAGTGGCTGTTCCACTGGATGTCATAAGGTGAATGCACCAATTTGTAAGTCGCTCTGGATAAGAGCGTCTGCTAAATGACTTAAATGTAAATGTAAATGTACTATACACAGAGTACCAGGGGTGGAGCTACTGGAGGGGTGGAGCTACTGGGGGTTCAGGAGGGGTGGAGCTACTGGGGGTTCAGGAGGGGTGGAGCTACTGGGGGTTCAGGAGGGGTGGAGCTACTGGGGGTTCAGGAAGGGGTGGAGCTACTGGGGGTTCAGGTAGGTAAAAAAACAGTGTTATACTGCATAACAAGTAGGCTGAAACAGTGTTACCACACAAGAATAAAAACGTATTGTAATGTTGGTTTTTTCTATATTACAATCCATCAACCAATCACCTCTGACCCTTCTTCTCTCTAGGATTCGTTAAAGGAGTACCCATGTGGAGGGGAACACACCCCCAGCCCCATCGCCTCTGCGGTTCCCCTGTCAGCCACCCCCTCTCTGACCAGGGAAACCCAGCTCACCGCTGTCACCACCACTACCGAGGCCGGCCACACCATCGCCCTGCTGGGGGACAAGAAGGGCTGGCTGCATAAGGTAGGCTGTACGCGCGGGGGCGTAAGGTAGGCTGTACGCGGGGCGTAAGGTAGGCTGTAGACGCGCGCGGCGTAAGGTAGGCTGTACGCGCGCGGGCGTAAGGTAGGCTGTACGCGCGGGCGTAAGGTAGGCTGTACGCCCGGGCGTAAGGTAGGCTGTACGCGCGGGGCGTAAGGTAGGCTGTACGCGCGGGGCGTAAGGTAGGCTGTACGCGCGGGGCGTAAGGTAGGCTGTACGCGCGGGGGCGTGAAGGTAGGCTGTACGCGCGGCGTAAGGTAGGCTGTGCGCGCGGGGCGTAAGGTAGGCTGTACGCGCGGGGCGTAAGGTGGCTGTACGCCCGTAAGGTAGGCTGTACGCGCGGGGCGTGAGGTAGGCTGCACGCGGGGGCGTGAGGTGGGCTGTACGCCCTGTAAGGTAGGCTGCACGCGCGGGGCGTAAGGTAGGCTGCTGCGCGGGGCGTGGGTAGGCTGCACGCGCGGGCGTGGGTAGGCTGTGCGCGGGGGCGTGAGGTAGGCTGTACGCGGGGGCGTAAGGTAGGCTGTGACGCGCGGGGCGTAAGGTAGGCTGTACGCGCGGGGCGTGAGGTAGGCTGTGCGCGCGGGGCGTGGTAGGCTGTACGCCCCTGTAAGGTAGGCTGCACGCCCCTGTAAGGTAGGCTGTACGCCCCCTGTAAGGTAGGCTGTACGCCCCTGTAAGGTAGGCTGTACGCCCCTGTAAGGTAGGCTGTGCGCGCGGGGCGTGAGGTAGGCTGTACGCACGGGGGCGTGAGGTAGGCTAGACAGACAGGCAGACAGGCAGACAGGCAGACAGGCAGACAGGCAGGCAGGCAGGCAGGCAGGCAGGCAGGCAGACAGACAGACAGACAGACAGACTCTCATTAACATGAAACATGTTGCTAATGTTAATTATGGATGAAACCAGATCCAGCTGACTGCTGTTCCTCAGCTTAAATACCCTCCCTCCTTAACACACTAACAAGACACGAGACACTCCCAAAATCTCACGCACACACACACACACACTCGCACAAGCACACACATTAACAAGACATTCCCTAATCACACACACACACACTCGCACAAGCACACACATTAACAAGACATTCCCTAATCACACACACACACACACACACACTGTGATAGGAGTAACCACAGAGACACACACACACACACACACACACACACACACACACACACACACACACTGTGATAGGAGTAACCACACACACACACACACACACACACACACACACACACACACACACACACACACACACACACACACACTGTGATAGGAGTAACCACAGAGACACACACACACACACACACACACACACACACACACACACACACACACACTGTGATTGGAGTAACCACAGACACAAGAACACTCAAAGGAATAGTTAATATGTTTTACTTTGTTAAATATCTAAAATATGGGATAGTAATATATACTGTGAACAGTTGTGGGAATCTGCAGAGCTCAACTACAAAACCCACAATGCAATGCTCTCTCTCCAGAAAAGCTGGCTGGCTAGCTAGAAAATGTAGCTACAAACAATACCAAAGTCAATATATGGAACTCGCATAATGCAACATTGACGCTCTCTCGCTCTGCAATGATTAAGCCTGGGTCTAGTACCCTGTTAAACTGTGGGACCTGGATAGGGTATGGTGATATAGCCTGGGTCTAGTACCCTGTTAAACCTTGGGACCTGGATAGGGTATGGTGATATAGCCTAGGTCTAGTACCCTGTTAAACTGTGGGACCTGGATAGGGTATGGTGATATAGCCTGGGTCTAGTACCCTGTTAAACTGTGGGACCTGGATAGGGTATGGTGATATAGCCTGGGTCTAGTACCCTGTTAAACTGTGGGACCTGGATAGGGTATGGTGATATAGCCTGGGTCTAGTACCCTGTTAAACTGTGGGACCTGGATAGGGTATGGTGATATAGCCTGGGTCTAGTACCCTGTTAAACTGTGGGACCTGGATAGGGTATGGTGATATAGCCTGGGTCTAGTACCCTGTTAAACCTTGGGACCTGGATAGGGTATGGTGATATAGCCTGGGTCTAGTACCCTGTTAAACCTTGGGACCTGGATAGGGTATGGTGATATAGCCTAGGTCTAGTACCCTGTTAAACTGTGGGACCTGGATAGGGTATGGTGATATAGCCTAGGTCTAGTACCCTGTTAAACTGTGGGACCTGGATAGGGTATGGTGATATAGCCTAGGTCTAGTACCCTGTTAAACTGTGGGACCTGGATAGGGTATGGTGATATAGCCTGGGTCTAGTACCCTGTTAAACTGTGGGACCTGGATAGGGTATGGTGATATAGCCTGGGTCTAGTACCCTGTTAAACCTTGGGACCTGGATAGGGTATGGTGATATAGCCTAGGTCTAGTACCCTGTTAAACTGTGGGACCTGGATAGGGTATGGTGATATAGCCTGGGTCTAGTACCCTGTTAAACTGTGGGACCTGGATAGGGTATGGTGATATAGCCTGGGTCTAGTACCCTGTTAAACTGTGGGACCTGGATAGGGTATGGGGATATGGCCTGGGTTTTGTACCCTGTTAAACTGTGGGACCTGGATAGGCTATGGTGATATAGCCTAGGTCTAGTACCCTGTTAAACTGTGGGACCTGGATAGGGTATGGGGATATGGCCCGGGTTTTGTACCCTGTTAAACTGTGGGACCTGGATAGGCTATGGTGATATAGCCTAGGTCTAGTACCCTGTTAAACTGTGGGACCTGGATAGGGTATGGGGATATGGCCCGGGTTTTGTACCCTGTTAAACTGTGGGACCTGGATAGGGTATGGTGATATAGCCCGGGTTTTGTACCCTGTTAAACTGTGGGACCTGGATAGGGTATGGGGATATGGCCCGGGTTTTGTACCCTGTTAAACCTTGGACCTGGATAGGGTATGGTGATATAGCCTGGGTCTAGTACCCTGTTAAACCTTGGGACCTGGATAGGGTATGGTGATATAGCCTGGGTCTAGTACCCTGTTAAACCTTGGGACCTGGTTAGGGTATGGTGATATAGCCTGGGTCTAGTACCCTGTTAAACCTTGGGACCTGGATAGGGTATGGTGATATGGCCTGGGTTTTGTACCCTGTTAAACCTTGGGACCTGGATAGGGTATGGTGATATAGCCCAGGTCTAGTACCCTGTTAAACCTTGGGACCTGGATAGGGTATGGTGATATAGCCCAGGTCTAGTACCCTGTTAAACTGTGGGACCTGGATAGGGTATGGTGATATAGCCCGGGTCTAGTACCCTGTTAAACTGTGGGACCTGGATAGGCTCTGGTGATATAGCCTGGGTCTAGTACCCTGTTAAACCTTGGGACCTGGATAGGGTATGGTGATATGGCCCGGGTTTTGTACCCTGTTAAACCTTGGACCTGGATAGGGTATGGTGATATAGCCCAGGTCTAGTACCCTGTTAAACCTTGGGACCTGGATAGGGTATGGTGATATAGCCCAGGTCTAGTACCCTGTTAAACCTTGGGACCTGGATAGGTATGGGGATATAGCCTGGGTCTAGTACCCTGTTAAACCTTGGGACCTGGATAGGGTATGGTGATAAATCCCAGGTCTAGTACCCTGTTAAACCTTGGGACCTGGATAGGGTATGGTAATATGGCCTGGGTCTAGTACCCTGTTAAACCGTGGGACCTGGATAGGGTATGGTGATATAGCCTGGGTCTAGTACCCTGTTAAACCTTGGGACCTGGATAGGGTATGGTGATATAGCCTGGGTCTAGTACCCTGTTAAACCTTGGGACCTGGATAGGGTATGGTGATATAGCCTGGGTCTAGTACCCTGTTAAACCTTGGGACCTGGATAGGGTATGGTGATATAGCCTGGGTCTAGTACCCTGTTAAACCTTGGGACCTGGATAGGGTATGGTGATATAGCCTGGGTCTAGTACCCTGTTAAACCTTGGGACCTGGATAGGGTATGGTGATATAGCCTGGGTCTAGTACCCTGTTAAACCTTGGGACCTGGATAGGGTATGGTGATAAAGCCTGGGTTTAGTATGCTGTTAAACCTTGGGACCTGGATAGGGTATGGTGATATGGCCTGGGTCTAGTACCCTGTTAAACCTTGGGACCTGGATAGGGTATGGTGATATAGCCCGGGTCTAGTACCCTGTTAAACCTTGGGACCTGGATAGGGTATGGTGATATAGCCTGGGTCTAGTACCCTGTTAAACCTTGGGACCTGGATAGGGTATGGTGATATAGCCTGGGTCTAGTACCCTGTTAAACCTTGGGACCTGGATAGGGTATGGTGATATAGCCTGGGTCTAGTACCCTGTTAAACCTTGGGACCTGGATAGGGTATGGTGATAAAGCCCAGGTCTAGTACCCTGTTAAACCTTGGGACCTGGATAGGGTATGGTGATATAGCCTGGGTCTAGTACCCTGTTAAACCTTGGGACCTGGATAGGGTATGGTGATATAGCCCGGGTCTAGTACCCTGTTAAGGGAGTCTAACCTGTACCAACATCAGCCCTTTGATAAGGTTGAAAAGAAATAGTTCATCTGATGCTTCTCTCTTCAGTACAGTTTTCAGTTGGCTCTCTCTCATTCACCTGACTCGGTTACTCTTGTACATTTCTAAATAGCCAACATACTAAAACAACGACTGGTAAAAAAAGGGGTTTAATTATTATTTTATCTCATGTTCATCATGTCATTCTTATTTGAAGGTCCTTACAAACGGTCTGTTCCAGGTATGTAGGAGTAAAAAACAAGAATTCTGGAAGAGATGGAGTCTGGGGAAAAAAAATAATATATATATATATTTAAATGAGGCTTGAATGGTGAAAACAAAACAGGTCATCATCCTCACTTTGCTTAACTTGGTGTTTCTTTCTTATCCGATGGTTTATATAACTCGCTCACCGTGAAGATAAGGTTTAAAATAATTGGATTATCTGCTGCTTCTCTCTTCAGGTTTTTTTTTTTTTTAATCACTGATTAGGCAGGCTAGCGGATCCCTCTGCAGGCCGAAATAAGCACCGCATACCTTGACTACATAATAAATAAATACATTAACTGGTCTAGGATCAGTGGGTTAACTGGTCTAGGAACAGTGGGTTAACTGACTTGTTCAGGGGATCAGTGGGTTAACTGGTCTAGGATCAGTGGGTTAACTGCCTTGTTCAGGGGATCAGTGGGTTAACTGGTCTAGGATCAATATATAATAATATATGCCATTTAGCAGACGCTTTTATCCAAAGCGACTTACAGTCATGTGTGCATACATTCTACGTATGGGTGGTCCCGGGATTGAACCCACTACCCTGGCGTTACAAGCGCCATGCTCTACCAACTGAGCTACAGAAGGACCAGTGGGTTAACTGGTCTAGTAACAGTGGGTTAACTGGTCTAGGAACAGTGGGTTAACTGGTCTAGGAACAGTGGGTTAACTGGTCTAGGAACAGTGGGTTAACTGGTCTAGGAACAGTGGGTTAACTTTCCTATAGTCCACGATCAGCTCCTTCGTCTTGTTCACGTCGAGGGAGAGGTTGTTGTCCTGGCACCACACTGCCAGGTCTCTGACCTCCTGCCTATAGGCTGTCTCATCGTTGAGGGAGAGGTTGTTGTCCTGGCACCACACTGCCAGGTCTCTGACCTCCTCCCTACAGGCTGTCTCATCGTTGAGGGAGAGGTTGTTGTCCTGGCACCACACTGCCAGGTCTCTGACCTCCTCCCTATAGGCTGTCTCATCGTTGAGGGAGAGGTTGTTGTCCTGGCACCACACTGCCAGGTCTCTGACCTCCTCCCTATAGGCTGTCTCATCGTTGAGGGAGAGGTTGTTGTCCTGGCACCACACTGCCAGGTCTCTGACCTCCTCCCTGTAGGCTGTCTCATCGTTGAGGGAGAGGTTGTTGTCCTGGCACCACACTGCCAGGTCTCTGACCTCCCTGTAGGCTGTCTCATCGTTGAGGGAGAGGTTGTTGTCCTGGCACCACACTGCCAGGTCTCTGACCTCCTCCCTGTAGGCTGTCTCATCGTTGAGGGAGAGGTTGTTGTCCTGGCACCACACTGCCAGGTCTCTGACCTCCTCCCTATAGGCTGTCTCATCGTTGAGGGAGAGGTTGTTGTCCTGGCACCACACTGCCAGGTCTCTGACCTCCTCCCTATAGGCTGTCTCATCGTTGAGGGGAGGTTGCTGTCCTGGCACCACACTGCCAGGTCTCTGACCTCCTCCCTGTAGGCTGTCTCATCGTTGAGGGAGAGGTTGTTGTCCTGGCACCACACTACCAGGTCTCTGACCTCCTCCCTGTAGGCTGTCTCATCGTTGAGGGGAGGTTGTTGTCCTGGCACCACACTGCCAGGTCTCTGACCTCCCTATAGGCTGCCTAGTCGTTGAGGGAGAGGTTGTTGTCCTGGCACCACACTGCCAGGTCTCTGACCTCCTCCCTGTAGGCTGTCTCATCGTTGAGGAGAGGTTGTTGTCCTGGCACCACACTGCCAGGTCTATGACCTCCCTATAGGCTGTCTCATCGTTGAGGGAGAGGTTGTTGTCCTGGCACCACACTGCCAGGTCTCTGACCTCCCTATAGGCTGTCTCATCGTTGAGGGAGAGGTTGTTATTCTGGCACCACACTGCCTGGTCTCTGACCTCCTCCCTGTAGGCTGTCTCATCGTCGAGGGAGAGGTTGTTGTCCTGGCACCACACTGCCTGGTCTCTGGTCTCGTCGTTGTCGGTGATCAGGCCTACCACCGTCGTAACTTTGTCAAACTTAATTATGGCGTTGGAGTCGTGAGGAGCCACGCATTCGTGGGTGAACAGGCACACACCCCTGAGGGGCCCCCCATGTTGAGGATCAGCGTTGGTTTGTTGCCTACCCTTACCACCTGGGGGCGGCCCGTCAGGAAGTCCAGGATCCAGTTGCAGAGGGAGGTGTTTAGTCCCAGTGTCCAGAGGGAGGTGTTTAGTCCCAGTGTCCAGAGGGAGGTGTTTAGTCCCAGGGTCCAGAGGGAGGTGTTTAGTCTCAGGGTCCAGTTGCAAAGGGAGGTGTTTAATCCCAGGATCCAGTTGCAGAGGGAGGTGTTTAGTCCCAGGATCCAGTTGCAAAGGGAGGTGTTTAATCCCAGGATCCAGTTGCAAAGGGAGGTGTTTAATCCCAGGATCCAGTTGCAGAGGGAGGTGTTTAGTCCCAGTGTCCAGAGGGAGGTGTTTAGTCTCAGGGTCCAGTTGCAAAGGGAGGTGTTTAATCCCAGGATCCAGTTGCAGAGGGAGGTGTTTAGTCCCAGGATCCAGTTGCAGAGGGAGGTGTTTAGTCCCAGAGGGAGGTGTTTAGTCCCAGGGTCCAGTTGCAGAGGGAGGTGTTTAGTCCCAGAGGGAGGTGTTTAGTCCCAGGGTCCAGTTGCAGAGGGAGGTGTTTAGTCCCAGGGTCCAGTTGCAGAGGGAGGTGTTTAGTCCCAGGGTCCAGTTGCAGAGGGAGGTGTTTAGTCCCAGGGGAGGTGTTTAGTCCCAGAGGGAGGGGTTTAGTCCCAGGATCCTGTTGCAGAGGGAGGTGTTTAGTCTCAGGGTCCAGAGGGAGGTGTTTAGTCCCAGGGTCCAGTTGCAGAGGGAGGTGTTTAGTCTCAGGGTCCAGAGGGAGGTGTTTAGTCCCAGGGTCCAGTTGCAGAGGGAGGTGTTTAGTCTCAGGGTCCAGAGGGAGGTGTTTAGTCCCAGGGTCCAGTTGCAGAGGGAGGTGTTTAGTCCCAGGGTCCAGAGGGAGGTGTTTAGTCTCAGGGTCCAGTTGCAGAGGGAGGTGTTTAATCCCAGGATCCAGTTGCAGAGGGAGGTGTTTAGTCCCAGGGTCCAGTTGCAGAGGGAGGTGTTCAGTCCCAGAGGGAGGTGTTTAGTCCCAGAGTCCAGTTGCAGAGGGAGGTGTTTAGTCTCAGGGTCCAGTTGTAGAGCGAGGTGTTCAGTCCCAGGGTCCAGTTGCAGAGGGAGGTGTTTAGTCCCAGGGTCCAGTTGCAGAGGGAGGTGTTTAGTCCCAGGGTCCAGTTGCAGAGGGAGGTGTTTAGTCTCAGGGTCCAGAGGGAGGTGTTTAGTCTCAGGGTCCAGTTGCAGAGGGAAGTGTTTAGTCTCAGGGTCCAGAGGGAGGTGTTTAGTCCCAGGGTCCAGTTGCAGAGGGAGGTGTTTAGTCTCAGGGTCCAGAGGGAGGTGTTTAGTCCCAGGGTCCAGTTGCAGAGGGAGGTGTTTAGTCTCAGGGTCCAGAGGGAGGTGTTTAGTCCCAGGGTCCAGTTGCAGAGGGAGGTGTTTAGTCTCAGGGTCCAGAGGGAGGTGTTTAGTCCCAGGGTCCAGTTGCAGAGGGAGGTGTTTAGTCCCAGGGTCCAGAGGGAGGTGTTTAGTCCCAGAGGGAGGTGTTTAGTCCCAGGGTCCAGAGGGAGGTGTTTAGTCTCAGGGTCCAGAGGGAGGTGTTTAGTCCCAGGATCCTGTTGCAGAGGGACGTGTTTAGTCCCAGGGTCCAGTTGCAGAGGGAGGTGTTTAGTCCCAGGGTCCAGTTGCAGAGGGAGGTGTTCAGTCCCAGGATCCAGTTGCAGAGGGAGGTGTTCAGTCCCAGGATCCAGTTGCAGAGGGAGGTGTTTAGTCCCAGGGTCCAGTTGCAGAGGGAGGTGTTTAGTCCCAGGGTCCAGTTGCAGAGGGAGGTGTTTAGTCCCAGGGTCCAGTTGCAGAGGGAGGTGTTTAGTCCCAGGGTCCAGTTCCAGAGGGAGGTGTTTAGTCCCAGTGTCCAGAGGGAGGTGTTTAGTCCCAGGGTCCTGTTGCAGAGGGAGGTGTTTAGTCCCAGGGTCCAGTTGCAGAGGGAGGTGTTTAGTCCCAGAGGGAGGTGTTTAGTCCCAGAGGGAGGTGTTTAGTCCCAGAGTCCAGTTGCAGAGGGAGGTGTTTAGTCTCAGGGTCCAGTTGTAGAGCGAGGTGTTCAGTCCCAGGGTCCAGTTGCAGAGGGAGGTGTTTAGTCCCAGGGTCCAGTTGCAGAGGGAGGTGTTTAGTCTCAGGGTCCAGAGGGAGGTGTTTAGTCTCAGGGTCCAGAGGGAGGTGTTTAGTCTCAGGGTCCAGAGGGAGGTGTTTAGTCCCAGGGTCCAGAGGGAGCTGTTTAGTCCCAGGGTCCAGAGGGAGGTGTTCAGTCCCAGAGTCCTTAGCTTACTGATGAGCTTTGAGGGCACTATGGTGTTGAACGCTGAGCTGTAGTCAATGATCAAATGCAAGCTTCACAAGTTAATGATACATTTCTAGCAATTGACATACCAAAAGACCAGTAGTCCTGTGCTAGTAATGGTTGTTTGATGCCCATTGCTGGTGAGCTTTCAAAGTAAACACTTAATATTACCGATCGCCAATTTCTTTTGGAGCTGCATATTTATTATGGCCATCCTCTCCCCCTACAGTTTGACGTTCGCTCTGCACCCGATCCTATAGCTGTAATCAGCAATCTGTTCGCTAGCTCACCCAACCTCTGCTGATTGACAGTTTGCTGGTCCAATCAGAGGGCCGAGTGTGCGTTTCACTAGCCTATTATTATTATTATTATTTATTTATTTTTTATTTTTTGCAAAAAAAATAGCTACTGTGTCTGGCTGCATGCTTCGTAATCTACTGAGAGACTGTGCCACAAAATGAGACAAGACACCTGGCCAGATTATTTCAAGTCATCAGTCTCAAGACAAAGTGAAATTAGTGACTCGAGCCAAACTCGAGTCCACAACTCTGACACTGTATGTATGGTACTGTTCCCAGATCTGTTTACGCTCTCTCTAGTTCCTCTCTTGCCAACACACCAAAAATATAATCTTCACTTCATCTTCTCTGTGCGGTCAGGTATTTCTCCAGACGGACACAACGGGGATGTTGTATCAGAGTGTATTGGTGGACCAGGACAGTCCAGTCAACGCTGACCTACTACTGGACCAGTCTGGACAGAATGTCTACGTCCTCACTGATGGCAAGGTAACACCTAGACCCTAACCCCTAGCCACTACCCCTACACCCTAACCCCTAGACCCTAACCCCTAGCCACTACCCCTAGACCCTAACCCCTAGACCCTAACCCCTACACCCTAACCCCTAGACCCTAACCCCTAGCCACTACCCCTAGACCCTAACCCCTAGACCCTAACCCCTAGCCACTACCCCTAGACCCTAACCCTAGTCACTAACCCCTAGTCACTAACCCCTAGACCCTAACCCCTAGCCACTACCCCTACACCCTAACCCCCCTAGACCCTAACCCCTAGCCACTACCCCTAGACCCTAACCCCTAGTCACTAACCCCTAGTCACTAACCCCTAGCCACTACCCCTAGACCCTAACCCTAGCCACTAACCCCTAGACCCTAACCCTAGACCCTAACCCCTAGACCCTAACCCCTAGCCACTACCCCCTAGACCCTAACCCCTAGCCACTAACCCCTAGACCCTAACCCCTAGACCCTAACCCCTAGCCACTACCCCTACACCCTAACCCCTAGACCCTAACCCCTAGCCACTACCCCTAGACCCTAACCCCTAGTCACTAACCCCTAGACCCTAACACCTAGCCACTACCCCTAGTCACTAACCCCTAGTCACTAACCCCTAGACCCTAACACCTAGTCACTACCCCTAGCCACTACCCCTAGCCACTACCCCTAGCCACTACCCCTAGACCCTAACCCCTAGACCCTAACCCCTAGACCCTAACCCCTAGCCACTACCCCTAGACCCTAACCCCTAGACCCTAACCCCTAGACTCTAACCCCTAGACTCTAACCCCTAACCACTACCCCTAACCCCTAGCCACTACCCCTAGACCCTAACCCCTAGCCACTACCCCTAGACCCTAAACCTTAGCCACTACCCCTAGACCCTAACACCTAGCCACTACCCCTAGACCCTAACCCCTAGACCCTAACCCCTAGACCCTAACCCCTAGACCCTAGCCACTACCCCTAGCCACTACCCCTAGATCCTAACACCTAGCCACTACCCCCAGACCCTAACCCCTAGCCACTACCCCTAGAACCTAACCCCTAGCCACTACCCCTAGACCCTAACCCCTAGCCACTACCCCTAACACCTAGCCACTACCCCTAGACCCTAACCCCTAAACACTACCCCTAGACCCTAACCCCTAAACACTACCCCTAGACCCTAACCCCTAGCCACTACCCCTAAACTCTAGCCCCTAAACACTACCCCTAGACCCTAACCCCTAGCCACTACCCTTAGCCACTACCCTTAGCCACTACCCCTCGACCCTAACCCCTAAACACTACCCCTAGACCCTAACCCCTAGACCCTAACCCCTAGCCACTACCCCTAGACCCTAACCACTACCCCTAGACCCTAACCCCTAACCACTACCCCTAGACCCTAACCCCTAAACACTACCCCTAGACCCTAACCCCTAAACACTACCCCTAGACTCAAACTCCTTATCCATGTGGATAATATACCTGATGTCTCTCTCCCTCTCCCCCTTCCCCCTCTCTATGTCACTCTCTCTCCCCCTCCCTATGTCTCTCTCTCCCCCTCCCCCCTCTTTCTCCCCCCTCTCTCCCTCTCTCTCGCTCTCTCCCCCTTCCCCCTCTCTCCCTCTTTCTTTCTCTCTCTCTCCCCCTCTCTCTTTCCCCCTCTTTCTGTCTCCCTCACCTCTCCTCTCTCTCCCTCTCCCTCTCTCTCTCTCTCTCTCTCACTCTCTCTCACACTCTCACTCTCAACTCTCACTCTCTCACTCTCTCTCTCTCTCTCCACTCTCCCTCTCTCTCTCTCTCTCTCTCTCTCTCTCTCTCTCTCTCTCTCTCTCTCTCTCTCTCTCTCTTACTCTCTCTCTCTCAGGTGTCCAAGGTGTCTGTATCTCAGTGTGAACAGCAGCCTGACTGCCAGTCCTGTCTGTCTGTCAGAGATCCTTACTGTGGCTGGTGTGTCCTGGAGGGAAGGTACTGTACACTGACACTCTTCCAGGGTTTATTATGGGTCCTCATTAGTTCCTGCCAAGGCAGCAGCTACTCTTCCTGGGGTTTATTATGGATCCCCATTAGTTCCTGCCAAGGCAGCAGCTACTCTTCCTGGGTTTATTATGTGTCCCCATTAGTTCCTGCCAAGGCAGCAGCTACTCTTCCTGGGGTTTATTATGGTTCCCCATGAGTTCCTGCCAAGGCAGCAGCTACTCTTCCTGGGGTTTATTATGGATCCCCATTAGTTCCTGCCAAGGCAGCAGCTACTCTTCCTGGGTTTATTATGTGTCCCCATTAGTTCCTGCCAAGGCAGCAGCTACCCTTCCTGGGGTTTATTATGGTTCCCCTGAGTTCCTGCCAAGGCAGCAGCTACTCTTCCTGGGGTTTATTATGGTTCCCCATTAGTTCCTGCCAAGGCAGCAGCTACTCTTCCTGGGGAATTACCTATGGATCCCCATTAGTTCCTGCCAAGGCAGCAGCTACTCTTCCTGGGGTCTATTATGGATCCCCATTAGTTCCTGCCAAAGCAGCAGCTACTCTTCCTGGGGTTTATTATGGTTCCCCATGAGTTCCTGCCAAGGCAGCAGCTACTCTTCCTGGGTTTATTATGGGTCCCCATTAGTTCCTGCCAAGGCAGCAGCTACTCTTCCTGGGGTTTATTATGGTTCCCCATTAGTTCCTGCCAAGGCAGCAGCTACTCTTCCTGGGTTTATTATGGGTCCCCATTAGTTCCTGCCAAGGCAGCAGCTACTCTTCCTGGGGTTTATTATGGGTCCCCATTAGTTCCTGCCAAGGCAGCAGCTACTCTTCCTGGGTTTATTATGGTTCCCCATGAGTTCCTGCCAAGGCAGCAGCTACTCTTCCTGGGTTTATTATGGGTCCCCATTAGTTCCTGCCAAGGCAGCAGCTACTCTTCCTGGGGTTTATTATGGTTCCCCATGAGTTCCTGCCAAGGCAGCAGCTACTCTTCTTGGGGTTTATTATGGGTCCCCATTAGTTCCTCCAAGGCAGCAGCTACTCTTCCTGGGGTTTATTATGGTTCCCCATGAGTTCCTGCTCTCTCTCTCTACTCTTCCTGGGTTTATTATGGGTCCCCATTAGTTCCTGCCAAGGCAGCATCTACTCTTCCTGGGGTTTATTATGGGTCCCCATTAGTTCCTGCCAATGCAGAAGCTACTCTTCCTGGGGTTTATTAAGGATCCCCATTAGTTCCTGCCAAGGCAGCAGCTACTCTTCCTGGGGTTTATTATGGATCCCCATTAGTTCCTGCCAAGGCAGCAGCTACTCTTCCTGGGGTTTATTATGGATCCCCATTAGTTCCCGCCAAGGCAGCAGCTACTCTTCCTGGGGTTTATTATGGATCCCCATTAGTTCCCGCCAAGGCAGCAGCTACTCTTCCTAGGGTTTATTATGGATCCCCATTAGTTCCTGCCAAGTCAGCAGCTACTCTTCCTGGGGTTTATTATGGATCCCCATTAGTTCCTGCCAAGGCAGCAGCTACTCTTCCTGGGGTTTATTATGGATCCACATTAGTTCCTCCTATTAGTAGTCATGTACTGTGGAATAGAGTTCCATGTAGTCATGTCTCTATGTAGTACTGGGGAATAGAGTTCCATGTAGTCATGGCTCTATGTAGTACTGTGGAATAGAGTTCCATGTAGTCATGGTTCTATGTAGTACTGTGGAATAGAGTTCCATGTAGTCATGGCTCTATGTAGTACTGTGGAATAGAGTTCCATGTAGTCATGGCTCTATGTAGTACTGTGGAATAGAGTTCCGTGTAGTCTTGGCTCTATGTAGTACTGTGGAATAGACTTCCGTGTAGTCATGGCTCTATGTAGTACTGTGGAATAGACTTCCATGTAGTCATGGCTCTATGTAGTACTGTGGAATAGAGTTCCATGTAGTCATGGCTCTATGTAGTACTGTGGAATAGAGTTCCATGTAGTCATGGCTCTATGTAGTACTGTGGAATAGAGTTCAATGTAGTCATGGCTCTATGTAGTACTGTGGAATAGAGTTCCATGTAGTCGTGGCTCTATGTAGTACTGTGGAATAGAGTTCCATGTAGTCGTGGCTCTATGTAGTACTGTGGAATAGAGTTCCATGTAGTCACGGCTCTATGTAGTACTGTGGAATAGAGTTCCATGTAGTCAGTCTCTATGTAGTACTGTGGAATAGAGTTCCATGTAGTCATGGCTCTATGTAGTACTGTGGAATAGAATTCCATGTAGTCACGGCTCTATGTAGTACTGTGGAATAGAGTTCCATGTAGTCACGGCTTTATGTAGTACTGTGGAATAGAGTTCCATGTAGTCTTGGCTCTATGTAGTACTGTGGAATAGAGTTCCATGTAGTCATGGCTCTATGTGGTACTGTGGAATAGACTTCCATGTAGTCATGGCTCTATGTAGTACTGTGGAATAGACTTCCATGTAGTCATGGCTCTATGTAGTACTGTGGAATAGACTTCCATGTAGTCATGGCTCTATGTAGTACTGTGGAATAGAGTTCCATGTAGTCATGGCTCTATGTAGTACTGTGGAATAGAGTTCCATGTAGTCGTGGCTCTATGTAGTACTGTGGAATAGAGTTCCATGTAGTCACGGCTCTATGTAGTACTGTGGAATAGAGTTCCATGTAGTCAGTCTCTATGTAGTACTGTGGAATAGAGTTCCATGTAGTCATGGCTCTATGTAGTACTGTGGAATAGAGTTCCATGTAGTCATGGCTACTGTGTAGTACTGTGGAATAGAGTTCCATGTAGTCATGGCTCTATGTAGTACTGTGGAATAGAGTTCCATGTAGTCATGGCTACTGTGTAGTACTGTGGAATAGAGTTCCATGTAGTCATGTCTCTATGTAGTACTGTGGAATAGAGTTCCATGTAGTCATGTCTCTATGTAGTACTGTGGAATAGAGTTCAATGTAGTCATGTCTCTATGTAGTACTGTGGAATAGAGTTCCATGTAGTCATGTCTCTATGTAGTACTGTGGAATAGAGTTCCATGTAGTCACGGCTCTATGTAGTACTGTGGAATAGAGTTCCATGTAGTCAGTCTCTATGTAGTACTGTGGAATAGAGTTCCATGTAGTCATGGCTACTGTGTAGTACTGTGGAATAGAGTTCCATGTAGTCATGGCTCTATGTAGTACTGTGGAATAGAGTTCCATGTAGTCATGGCTACTGTGTAGTACTGTGGAATAGAGTTCCATGTAGTCATGGCTACTGTGTAGTACTGTGGAATAGAGTTCCATGTAGTCATGTCTCTATGTAGTACTGTGGAATAGAGTTACATGTAGTCATGTCTCTATGTAGTACTGTGGAATAGAGTTCCATGTAGTCATGGCTACTGTGTAGTACTGTGGAATGGAGTTCCATGTAGTCATGTTCTATGTAGTACTGTGGAATAGAGTTCCATGTAGTCATGTCTCTATGTAGTACTGTGGAATAGAGTTCAATGTCTCTATGTAGTACTGTGGAATAGAGTTCCATGTAGTCATGTCTCTATGTAGTACTGTGGAATAGAGTTCCATGTAGTCATGTCTCTATGTAGTACTGTGGCACCTGACCACACGACTGAACAGTAGTCCAGATGTGACAAAACTAAAGCCTGTAGGGACCTGTCTAAAAGCCTGTCTAAAGCCTGCCTTGTTGATAGTGCTGTGTCCTCTGTCACAAACATACACATTGTTAAAACCCCTCCGTCACCCGTTTCCATGTTAACCTGTGTTTATACCTCCGTTTCCATGTTAACCTGTGTTTATACCTCCGTTTCCATGTTAACCTGTGTTTATACCTCCGTTTCCATGTTAACCTGTGTTTATACCTCCGTTTCCATGTTAACCTGTGTTTATACCTCCGTTTCCATGTTAACCTGTGTTTATACCTCCGTTTCCATGTTAACCTGTGTTTATACCTCCGTTTCCATGTTAACCTGTGTTTATACCTCCGTTTCCATGTTAACCTGTGTTTATACCTCCGTTTCCATATTAACCTGTGTTTATACCTCCGTTTCCATGTTAACCTGTGTTTATACCTCCGTTTCCGTGTTAACCTGTGTTTATACCTCCGTTTCCATGTTAACCTGTGTTTATACCTCCGTTTCCATTAACCTGTGTTTATACCTCCGTTTCCATGTTAACCTGTGTTTATACCTCCGTTTCCATGTTAACCTGTGTTTATACCTCCGTTTCCATGTTAACCTGTGTTTATACCTCCGTTTCCATGTTAACCTGTGTTTATACCTCCGTTTCCATGTTAACCTGTGTTTATACCTCCGTTTCCATGTTAACCTGTGTTTATACCTCCGTTTCCATGTTAACCTGTGTTTATACCTCCGTTTCCGTGTTAACCTGTGTTTATACCTCCGTTTCCATGTTAACCTGTGTTTATACCTCCGTTTCCGTGTTAACCTGTGTTTATACCTCCGTTTCCATGTTAACCTGTGTTTATACCTCCGTTTCCGTGTTAACCTGTGTTTATACCTCCGTTTCCATGTTAACCTGTGTTTATACCCCCGTTTCCATGTTAACCTGTGTTTATACCTCCGTTTCCATGTTAACCTGTGTTTATACCTCCGTTTCCATGTTAACCTGTGTTTATACCTCCGTTTCCATGTTAACCTGTGTTTATACCTCCGTTTCCGTGTTAACCTGTGTTTATACCTCCGTTTCCATGTTAACCTGTGTTTATACCTCCGTTTCCATGTTAACCTGTGTTTATACCTCCGTTTCCATGTTAACCTGTGTTTATACCTCCGTTTCCTCTGTCACACGTTTCCATGTTAACCTGTGTTTATACCGCTGATACAGATGCACTCGTAGACTGGAGTGTAGTCGTGAGGGCCAAGCCAACCACTGGCTGTGGAGCTACCAGCCTGCCAACCAGCCTGCTGACCAGCCTGCCGACCAGCCTGCCGACCAGCCTGCCAACCAGTGTGTGACTGTCCAGAGCCTAAAGCCTGCCATCCAGAGCAGAGAGGAGGCGACTCAGGTGGGTTTCAGATCTTCAACAGAGAGGAGGCGACTCAGGTGGGTTACAGATCTTCAACAGAGAGGAGGCGACTCAGGTGGGTTTACAGAGCTTCAACAGAGAGGAGGCGACTCAGGTGGGTTACAGAGCTTCAACAGAGAGGAGGCGACTCAGGTGGGTTTCAGATCTTCAACAGTATAGTATATCTAGAAACATTGTGTGACAGATCTGTGGGAGGAGACTTGGTGAGGTAACTCAGTGGAGGTGTCTGGGCTGGTCTAGGGGGTAATGTCTGGGGGTAATGTCTAGGCTGATCTAGGGGGTAATGTCTGGGGTTGGTCTAGGGGGTAATGTCTGGGGGTAATGTCTGGGCTGGTCTAGTGGGTAATGTCTGGGCTGGTCTAGGGGGTAATGTCTGTGGGTAATGTCTGGGCTGGTCTAGGGGTAATGTCTGGGCTGGTCTAGGGGGTAATGTCTGGGGGTAATGTCTGGGCTGTTCTAGGGGGTAATGTATGGGGGTAATGGCTGGGCTGGTCTAGAGGGTAATGTCTGGGGGTAATGTCTGGGCTGGTCTAGAGGGTAATGTATAGGGGTAATATCTGGGCTGGTCTAGAGGGTAATGTCTGGTGATAATGTCTGGGCTGGTCTAGAGGGTAATGTCTGGGCTGGTCTAGAGGGTAATGTCTGGGCTGGTCAAGAGGGTAATGTCTGGGCTGTTCCAGAGGGTAATGTCTGGGCTGTTCCAGAGGGTAATGTCTGGGCTGGTCCAGAGGGTAATGTCTGGGCTGGTCTAGAGGGTAATGTCTGGGCTGGTCTAGAGGGTAATGTCTGGGCTGGTCTAGAGGGTAATGTCTGGGCGGGTCTAGAGGGTAATATCTGGGCTGGTTTAGGGGGTAATGTCTAGGGGTAATGTCTGGGCTGGTCTAGGGGGTAATATCTAGGGGGTAATGGCTAGGCTGGTCTAGGGGGTAATGTTTAGGGGGTAATGTCTGGACTGTTTTAGGGGTAATGTTTAGGGGTAATGTCTGGGCTGGTCTAGGGGGTAATGTTTAGGGGGTAATGTCTGGGCTGGTTTAGGGGTAATGTCTGGGCTGGTCTAGGGGGTAATGTTTAGGGGGTAATGTCTGGGCTGGTTTAGGGGGTAATGTCTAGGGGATAATGTCTGGGCTGGTTTAGGGGGTAATGTCTGGGCTGGTTTAGGGGTAATGTCTGGGCTGGTTTAGGGGTAATTTGTAGTGGGTAATGTCTAGGGGTAATGTTTAAGGGGTAATGTCTGGGCTGGTCTAGGGGTAATGTCTAGGGGGTAATGTCTGTGCTGGTTTAGGGGTAATGTCTGTGCTGGTTTAGGGGTAATGTCTGGACTGGTTTAGGGGTAATGTCTGGGCTGGTTTAGGGGTAATTTGTAGTGGGTAATGTCTAGGGGTAATGTCTGGGCTGGTTTAGGGGTAATGTCTAGGGGATAATGTCTGGGCTGGTTTAGGGGTAATGTCTGGGCTGGTTTAGGGGGTAATGTCTGGGCTGGTTTAGGGGGTAATTTGTAGTGGGTAATGTCTTGGGGGTAATGCCTGTGCTGGTCCTGCAGTAAATGTATTTATTTATCCCTCCACACGCACCTGTATGTCTCTCCCCCCACTCTCTTTCTATCTGTCCCAATAAACCTTATATACATATATATAAAAATATATATATAATATAATATATAGATCTCTGTCCCAGGTGTCTCTAACAGTGGCCCAGCTGCCCACCCTTTTAGAGGAGGAGTCTCTTTCCTGCTCCTTCGGAACCCTCCCCCCTCAGCCAGCCATCGTCAAGGGAACCACCATCACCTGTCAATCACCCCTGCCTGAGCTCCTCCCACCCAGCCCACCAGGAAGTGGTCGGTTGCCCTTTTTATTTTACATTTTTTATATATATAAAAATGATCTGTAATTATGAGATTTTATTTGATTTTATTCATAATTATTTAATTAATGGATCATTTAATCAATGTAATGAATTAATTATTTATCCAAATGAATCTAATTGAGAAATAACCGGGTCAGCAGGTAGCCTAGCGGTTAGCGAGATGAGCCAGCAGCGGGAGGGTTGCCAGTTCGAATCCTGTGTCTGACTAGAAAAATCTGGCGGGATGTGAACTGGCAACCAGAGGCAGGGTTTGTGGTATCAAATAGTTCTTATTTTTACATTGTAAAGATGGGAATATGAGAGAACAGTGTAGGAAGGAATTGAAGAAAAAAAACAGCATGTGTTTAATAAAAGACTGTGTCTTTTCAAACGGAGATATCAGAGAGGGCAGTTAGACAAGACGTCCTCAACAGTTATTATACCTCGAGGAGAGACAGACAAGACGTCCTCAACAGTTATTATACCTCGAGGAGAGACAGACAAGACCTCCTCAACAGTTATTATACCTTGAGGACAGACAGACAAGACAGTTATTATACCTTGAGGAGAGACAGACAAGACAGTTATTATACCTTGAGGAGAGACAGACAAGACAGTTATTATACCTTGAGGAGAGACAGACAAGACAGTTATTATACCTTGAGGAGAGACAGACAAGACAGTTATTATACCTTGAGGAGAGACAGAAAAGACAGGTATTATACCTTGAGGAGAGACAGACAAGACAGTTATTATACCTTGAGGAGAGACAGAAAAGACAGGTATTATACCTTGAGGAGAGACAGACAAGACAGTTATTATACCTTGAGGAGAGACAGAAAAGACAGGTATTATACCTTGAGGAGAGACAGACAAGACAGTTATTATACCTTGAGGAGAGACAGAAAAGACAGGTATTATACCTTGAGGAGAGACAGACAAGACAGTTATTATACCTTGAGGAGAGACAAGAAAAGACAGGTGTTATACCTTGAGGAGAGACAGACAAGACAGTTATTATACCTTGAGGAGAGACAGACAAGACAGTTATTATACCTTGAGGAGAGACAGAAAAGACAGGTATTATACCTTGAGGAGAGACAGACAAGACAGTTATTATACCTTGAGGAGAGACAGACAAGACAGTTATTATACCTTGAGGAGAGACAGAAAAGACAGGTATTATACCTTGAGGAGAGACAGACAAGACAGTTATTATACCTTGAGGAGAGACAGAAAAGACAGGTATTATACCTTGAGGAGAGACAGACAAGACAGTTATTATACCTTGAGGAGAGACAGACAAGACAGTTATTATACCTTGAGGAGAGACAGAAAAGACAGGTATTATACCTTGAGGAGAGACAGACAAGACAGTTATTATACCTTGAGGAGAGACAGACAAGACAGTTATTATACCTTGAGGAGAGACAGAAAAGACAGGTATTATACCTTGAGGAGAGACAGACAAGACAGTTATTATACCTTGAGGAGAGACAGAAAAGACAGGTATTATACCTTGAGGAGAGACAGACAAGACAGTTATTATACCTTGAGGAGAGACAGACAAGACAGTTATTATACCTTGAGGAGAGACAGACAAGACAGTTATTATACCTAGAGGAGAGACAGACAAGACAGTTATTATACCTTGAGGAGAGACAGACAAGACAGTTATTATACCTTGAGAGAGACAGACAAGACGTCCTCGACAGTTATTATACCTTGAGGAGAGACAGAAAAGACAGTTATTATACCTTGAGGAGAGACAGACAAGACAGTTATTATACCTCGAGGAGAGACAGACAAGACAGTTATTATACCTTGAGGAGAGACAGAAAAGACAGTTATTATACCTTGAGGAGAGACAGACAAGACTGTTATTATACCTTGAGGAGAGACAGACGAGACAGTTATTATACCTTGAGGAGAGACAGACAAGACAGTTATTATACCTTGAGGAGAGACAGAAAAGACAGGTATTATACCTTGAGGAGAGACAGACAAGACAGTTATTATACCTTGAGGAGAGACAGACAAGACAGATTATAAGGAGAGACAGACAGTTTATACCTTGAGGAGAGACAGACAAGACAGGTATTATACCTTGAGGAGAGACAGACAAGACAGTTATTATACCTTGAGGAGAGACAGACAAGACAGTTATTATACCTTGAGGAGAGACAGACAAGACAGGTATTATACCTTGAGGAGAGACAGACAAGACAGTTATTATACCTTGAGGAGAGACAGAAAAGACAGGTATTATACCTTGAGGAGAGACAGACAAGACAGTTATTATACCTTGAGGAGAGACAGACAAGACAGTTATTATACCTTGAGGAGAGACAGAAAAGACAGGTATTATACCTTGAGGAGAGACAGACAAGACAGTTATTATACCTTGAGGAGAGACAGACAAGACAGTTATTATACCTTGAGGAGAGACAGAAAAGACAGTTATTATACCTTGAGGAGAGACAGACAAGACAGTTATTATACCTTGAGGAGAGACAGACAAGACAGTTATTATACCTTGAGGAGAGACAGAAAAGACAGGTATTATACCTTGAGGAGAGACAGACAAGACAGTTATTATACCTTGAGGAGAGACAGAAAAGACAGATTATACCTTGAGGAGAGACAGACAAGACAGTTATTATACCTTGAGGAGAGACAGACAAGACAGTTATTATACCTTGAGGAGAGACAGACAAGACAGTTATTATACCTTGAGGAGAGACAGACAAGACAGTTATTATACCTTGAGGAGAGACAGACAAGACGTCCTCAACAGTTATTATACCTTGAGGAGAGACAGACAAGACAGTTATTATACCTAGAGGAGAGACAGACAAGACAGTTATTATACCTTGAGGAGAGACAGACAAGACAGTTATTATACCTTGAGGAGAGACAGACAAGACAGTTATTATACCTTGAGGAGAGACAGACAAGACCTCCTCAACAGTTATTATACCTTGAGGAGAGACAGACAAGACAGTTATTATACCTTGAGGAGAGACAGACAAGACAGTTATTATACCTTGAGGAGAGACAGACAAGACAGTTATTATACCTTGAGAGAGACAGACAAGACGTCCTTGAGAGAGACGACAGTTTATTATACCTTGAGGAGAGACAGACAAGACAGTTATTATACCTTGAGGAGAGACAGACAAGACAGTTATTATACCTTGAGGAGAGACAGACAAGACAGTTATTATACCTTGAGGAGAGACAGACAAGACAGTTATTATACCTTGAGGAGAGACAGACAAGACAGTTATTATACCTAGAGGAGAGACAGACAAGACAGTTATTATACCTTGAGGAGAGACAGACAAGACAGTTATTATACCTTGAGAGAGACAGACAAGACGTCCTCGACAGTTATTATACCTTGAGGAGAGACAGAAAAGACAGTTATTATACCTTGAGGAGAGACAGACAAGACAGTTATTATACCTTGAGGAGAGACAGACAAGACAGTTATTATACCTTGAGGAGAGACAGACAAGACAGTTATTATACCTTGAGGAGAGACAGACAAGACAGTTATTATACCTTGAGGAGAGACAGACAAGACAGTTATTATACCTTGAGGAGAGACAGACAAGACAGTTATTATACCTTGAGGAGAGACAGACAAGACAGTTATTATACCTTGAGGAGAGACAGAAAAGACAGGTATTATACCTTGAGGAGAGACAGACAAGACAGTTATTATACCTTGAGGAGAGACAGAAAAGACAGGTATTATACCTTGAGGAGAGACAGACAAGACAGTTATTATACCTTGAGGAGAGACAGACAAGACAGTTATTATACCTTGAGGAGAGACAGACAAGACAGTTATTATACCTTGAGGAGAGACAGACAAGACAGTTATTATACCTTGAGGAGAGACAGACAAGACGTCCTCGACAGTTATTATACCTTGAGGAGAGACAGAAAAGACAGTTATTATACCTTGAGGAGAGACAGACAAGACAGTTATTATACCTTGAGGAGAGACAGACAAGACAGTTATTATACCTCGAGGAGAGACAGACAAGACAGTTATTATACCTTGAGGAGAGACAGACAAGACAGTTATTATACCTTGAGGAGAGACAGACAAGACAGTTATTATACCTTGAGGAGAGACAGACAAGACAGTTATTATACCTTGAGGAGAGACAGACAAGACAGTTATTATACCTTGAGGAGAGACAGTCAAGACAGTTATTATACCTTGAGGAGAGACAGACAAGACGTCCTCAACAGTTTTTATAGACTCAGCAAGTAGAGCTCTTGGGGGAATTATAGGAAGAACAAAAACCACTGAAAGATATTGATTATGCTGCGTATTCCAAACCGTATCAGACCTGCGTGTGTCCTGTTCTGGACTGTTCAGCAGGACTATTCAAAAAGGTACATGACAACCTGTAACAAGAGTTCCTCTGTGGAGATGGGAGAACCTTCCAGAAGAACCACCTGTAACAAGAGTTCCTCTGTGGAGATGGGAGAACCTTCTAGAAGAACCACCTGTAACAAGAGTTCCTCTGTGGAGATGGGAGAACCTTCTAGAAGAACCACCTGTAACAAGAGTTCCTCTGTGGAGATGGGAGAACCTTCCAGAAGAACCACCTCTAACAAGAGTTCCTCTGTGGAGATGGGAGAACCTTCCAGAAGAACCACCTGTAACAAGAGTTCCTCTGTGGAGATGGGAGAACCTTCCAGAAGAACCACCTGTAACAAGAGTTCCTCTGTGGAGATGGGAGAACCTTCCAGAAGAACCACCTGTAACAAGAGTTCCTCTGTGGAGATGGGAGAACCTTCCAGAAGAACCACCTGTAACAAGAGTTCCTCTGTGGAGATGGGAGAACCTTCTAGAAGAACCACCTGTAACAAGAGTTCCTCTGTGGAGATGGGAGAACCTTCTAGAAGAACCACCTGTAACAAGAGTTCCTCTGTGGAGATGGGAGAACCTTCTAGAAGAACCACCTCTAACAAGAGTTCCTCTGTGGAGATGGGAGAACCTTCCAGAAGAACCACCTGTAACAAGAGTTCCTCTGTGGAGATGGGAGAACCTTCCAGAAGAACCGCCTGTGTCTGTGATGTTTGCTATGTACTGTATGTAGTACTGGTATTATTATGTATCCTAATATATCTTTATGGTCTCTTCTGTCTCTGTCTGTCTGTCTGTCTGTCTGTCTGTCCCTGTCTCTGTCTGTCTGTCTGTCTCTCTGTCTCTGTCTGTCTGTCTCTGTCTGTCTGTCTGTCTGTCTGTCTGTCTGTCTGTCCCTGTCTGTCTCTGTCTGTCTCTGTCTGTCCCTGTCTGTCTGTCTGTCTGTCTCTGTCTGTCTGTCTGTCTGTCTGTCTGTCTGTCTGTCTGTCTGTCCTGTGTCTGTCTCTGTCTGTCCCTGTCTGTCTGTCTGTCTGTCTGTCTGTCTGTCCCTGTCTCTGTCTGTCCCTGTCTGTCCCTGTCTGTCTGTCTGTCTGTCTGTCTGTCTGTCTGTCTGTCTGTCTGTCTGTCTGTCTGTCTGTACTGTCTGTCTGTCTGTAGACCATGTGTCCCTACGTGTGTCTGTGATGTTCAGAGACGTGACCATCTCTAGCAGTGACATCATCTTCTACGACTGTCGAGCTGTGGGGCGACTCAACATCACCTCCCCGTAAGAGATACACACACACCGTACACACACACACACCGTACACACACACACACCATACACACACACACACACATACACACCATACACACACATACACACCACACACACACACACCGTACACACACATACACACCGTACACACACATACAGACCGTACACACACACACCGTACACACACACACCGTACACACACACACACACACACATACACACCGTACACACACACACCACACACACACACACACACACACACCGTACACACACACACACACACACACACCGTACACACACATACACACCGTACACACACCGTACACACACACAGACATGCCAGTGTTTCCACTATAGTCATTTAAGACCCCATTTGATTGAGTTATAATGTATGAGGCAGTCAGACAGCAGCCCCCATTTGATTGAGTTATAATGTATGAGGCAGTCAGACAGCAGCCCCCATTTGATTGAGTTATAATGTATGAGGCAGTCAGACAGCAGCCCCATTTGATTGAGTTATAATGTATGAGGCAGTCAGACAGCAGCCCCATTTGATTGAGTTATAATGTATGAGGCAGTCAGACAGCAGCCCCCATTTGATTGAGTTATAATGTATGAGGCAGTCAGACAGCAGCCCCCATTTGATTGAGTTATAATGTATGAGGCAGTCAGACAGCAGCCCCCATTTGATTGAGTTATAATGTATGAGGCAGTCAGACAGCAGCCCCCATTTGATTGAGTTATAATGTATGAGGCAGTCAGACAGCAGCCCCCATTTGATTGAGTTATAATGTATGAGGCAGTCAGACAGCAGCCCCCATTTGATTGAGTTATAATGTATGAGGCAGTCAGACAGCAGCCCCATTTGATTGAGTTATAATGTATGAGGCAGCCAGACAGCAGCCCCCATTTGATTGAGTTATAATGTATGAGGCAGCCAGACAGCAGCCCCCATTTGATTGAGTTATAATGTATGAGGCAGCCAGACAGCAGCCCCCATTTGATTGAGTTATAATGTATGAGGCAGCCAGACAGCAGCCCCCATTTGATTGAGTTATAATGTATGAGGCAGCCAGACAGCAGCCCCATTTGATTGAGTTATAATGTATGAGGCAGCCAGACAGCAGCCCCCATTTGATTGAGTTATAATGTATGAGGCAGCCAGACAGCAGCCCCATTTGATTGAGTTATAATGTATGAGGCAGTCAGACAGCAGCCCCCATTTGATTGAGTTATAATGTATGAGGCAGTCAGACAGCAGCCCCCATTTGATTGAGTTATAATGTATGAGGCAGTCAGACAGCAGCCCCCATTTGATTGAGTTATAATGTATGAGGCAGCCAGACAGCAGCCCCCATTTGATTGAGTTATAATGTATGAGGCAGTCAGACAGCAGCCCCCATTTGATTGAGTTATAATGACTATACACACAGCACACACACACTGTACACACACACACTGTACATAACACATACAGACCCACACACACTGTACACAATGTACACACCACTGTACACACACACACACACCCATTTGATTGAGTTATAATGTATGACAGCCAGACACACACATACAGACCGTACACACACAGCACTGTTATAATGTATGAGGCAGTACACACACACACATGTACACAATGTATGAGGCATACAGACCGTACATACACATACAGCACCCCCATTTGTACACACACACACCGTACACACACCCACACACACACACACCGTACACACACACACACACACACCGTACACACACATACACACCCCATTTGTTGAGTACACACACACAGACATGCCAGTGTTTCCACTATAGTCATTTAAGACCCCCATTTGATTGAGTTATAATGTATGAGGCAGTCAGACAGCAGCCCCATTTGATTGAGTTATAATGTATGAGGCAGCCAGACAGCAGCCCCCATTTGATTGAGTTATAATGTATGAGGCAGTCAGACAGCAGCCCCATTTGATTGAGTTATAATGTATGAGGCAGCCAGACAGCAGCCCCCATTTGATTGAGTTATAATGTATGAGGCAGCCAGACAGCAGCCCCCATTTGATTGAGTTATAATGTATGAGGCAGCCAGACAGCAGCCCCCATTTGATTGAGTTATAATGTATGAGGCAGCCAGACAGCAGCCCCCATTTGATTGAGTTATAATGTATGAGGCAGTCAGACAGCAGCCCCCATTTGATTGAGTTATAATGTATGAGGCAGCCAGACAGCAGCCCCCATTTGATTGAGTTATAATGTATGAGGCAGCCAGACAGCAGCCCCCATTTGATTGAGTTATAATGTATGAGGCAGCCAGACAGCAGCCCCCATTTGATTGAGTTATAATGTATGAGGCAGTCAGACAGCAGCCCCCATTTGATTGAGTTATAATGTATGAGGCAGTCAGACAGCAGCCCCATTTGATTGAGTTATAATGTATGAGGCAGCCAGACAGCAGCCCCCATTTGATTGAGTTATAATGTATGAGGCAGTCAGACAGCAGCCCCCATTTGATTGAGTTATAATGTATGAGGCAGCCAGACAGCAGCCCCCATTTGATTGAGTTATAATGTATGAGGCAGCCAGACAGCAGCCCCATTTGATTGAGTTATAATGTATGAGGCAGCCAGACAGCAGCCCCATTTGATTGAGTTATAATGTATGAGGCAGCCAGACAGCAGCCCCCATTTGATTGAGTTATAATGTATGAGGCAGCCAGACAGCAGCCCCATTTGATTGAGATATAATGTATGAGGCAGTCAGACAGCAGCCCCCATTTGATTGAGTTATAATGTATGAGGCAGCCAGACAGCAGCCCCCATTTGACAGGGGAAAGACTATACACACACACACACACATACACACACACACACACAGACACACACACAGTCTCACACACACACACACACTCACACACACACAGTCACACACACAGTTACAGTCACACACACAGTCACACACACAGTTACAGTCACACACACAGTCACACACACACACACACACACACACACACACACACACACACACAGTCACACACACACACACACACACACACACACACACACACACACACACACACACACAGTCACACACACAGTCTCACACAAGCTCTGTCTGTATTCTAGGTGTATGGCGTGTGTGGGCAGTGTGTGGCCTTGTAGCTGGTGTGTCCTGGGTGGGCTGTGTACCCACACCAACAACAGCTGTCCCAGGCAGCACACCATACACAACTCACTGGTAAGACAACCTTTACGCAACCTTTACTCAACCCTAATTCAGCCTTTACTCAATCCTAACTCAACCTTTACTCAACCCTAATTCAGCCTTTACTCAACCTTTACTCAAGCCTAACTCAACCTTTACTCAATCAACCTTTACTCAACCTTTACTCAATCCTAACTCAACCTTTACTCAACCCTAACTCAACCTTTACTCCATCCTAACTCAACCTTTACTCAACCCTAACTCAACCTTTACTCAACCTTTACTCAACCCTAACTCAATCTTTACCCAACCTTTACTCAACCTTTACTCAACCCTAACTGAACCTTTACTCAACCTTTACTCAACCCTAACTCAACCTTTACTCAACTCTAACTCAACCTTTACCCCATCCTAACACGACCCCAACACAAACTTTACTCAAGCCTAACTCAGCCTTTACTCAACCTTTACTCAGCTTTTACGCAACCCTAACTCAATCTTTACCCAACATTTACTCAACCTTTACTCAAGCCTAACTCAGCCTTTACTCAAACCTTACTCAACCTTTACTCAACCCTAACTCGACCTTTACTCAACCCCAACACAACCATAAGACATCATACTAGTGTTGCACGGTGTACCGGCACTTCTGTACTCGATACATGAAAAAGGGTAGAAAAAAGTGAATAACGGGTAAAACAAGGAGGTAATGGACCTTCACCACCTGGGGGCGGACCTTCACCACCTGGGGGCGGACCTTCACCACCTGGGGGCGGACCTTTACCACCTGGGGGCGGACCTTTACCACCTGGGGGCGGACCTTTACCACCTGGGGGCGGACCTTTACCACCTGGGGGCGGACCTTTACCACCTGGGGGCGGACCTTTACCACCTGGGGGCGGACCTTTACCACCTGGGGCGGACCTTCACCACCTGGGGGCGGACCTTTACCACCTGGGGGCGGACCTTCACCACCTGGGGGCGGACATTCCCCTCCTGGGGGCGGACCTTCACCACCTGGGGGCGGACCTTCACCACCTGGGGGCGGACCTTCACCACCTGGGGGCGGACCTTCACCACCTGGGGGCGGACCTTCACCACCTGGGGGCGGGCCTTCACCAGATGGGGGCGGACCATCACCACTTGGGGGCGGACCATCACCACTTGGGGGCGGACCATCACCACTTGGGGGCGGGCCATCACCTCCTGGGGCGGACCTTCACCTCCTGGGGGCGGACCTTCACCACCTGGGGGGGACCTTATAACATCACAATAATCAATACCAAAACGATACTATGGCAATCGATTATTGTGATGTTGTAACGAGTATTGTGATACCTGACCTGGTATCGGTATTAAAGTCAACATTCTGGTATGGTGACAACACTCAGCTCACTGAGTAACACACCCTATTGTGATACCTAACCTGGTATCGGTATTAAAGTCAACACTCTGGTACTCAGCTCACTGAGTAACACACCCTATTGTGATACCTAACCTGGTATCGGTATTAAAGTCAACATTCTGGTATGGTGACAACACTCAGCTCACTGAGTAACACACCCTATTGTGATACCTAACCTGGTATCGGTATTAAAGTCAACACTCTGGTACTCAGCTCACTGAGTAACACACCCTATTGTGATACCTAACCTGGTATCGGTATTAAAGTCAACACTCTGGTACTCAGCTCACTGAGTAACACACCCTATTGTGATACCTAACCTGGTATCGGTATTAAAGTCAACACTCTGGTACTCAGCTCACTGAGTAACACCCTATTGTGATACCTAACCTGGTATCGGTATTAAAGTCAACACTCTGGTACTCAGCTCACTGAGTAACACACCCTATTGTGATACCTAACCTGGTATCGGTATTAAAGTCAACACTCTGGTACTCAGCTCACTGAGTAACACCCTATTGTGATACCTAACCTGGTATCGGTATTAAAGTCAACACTCTGGTACTCAGCTCACTGAGTAACACCCCTATTGTGATACCTAACCTGGTATCGGTATTAAAGTCAACACTCTGGTACTCAGCTCACTGAGTAACACACCCTATTGTGATACCTAACCTGGTATCGGTATTAAAGTCAACACTCTGGTACACCCTATCCACCTGCCCCAGGTAACACTGTCCTCTCCACTCTTCAAAATGGATTGTTGTTTCACAGCCTCTTCTCTCCATTTTCAGTCATTACAAACTTTATTTTTTTTGTCCCAAATGGCTCCCTATTCCCTATTCCCTATTCCCTATTCCCATAGGGCCCTGGTTGGAAGTAGTGCACTATAAAGGAAGTAGGATGCCACTATTCCCTATTCCCTATTCCCATAGGGCCCTGGTTGGAAGTAGTGCACTATAAAGGAAGTAGGATGCCACTATTCCCTATTCCCATAGGGCCCTGGTTGGAACTAGTGCACTATAAAGGAAGTAGGATGCCCCTATTCCCTATTCCCATAGGGCCCTGGTTGGAAGTAGTGCACTATAAAGGAAGTAGGATGCCCCTATTCCCTATTCCCATAGGGCCCTGGTTGGAAGTAGTGCACTATAAAGGAAGTAGGATGCCCCTATTCCCTATTCCCATAGGGCCCTGGTTGGAAGTAGTGCACTATAAAGGAAGTAGGATGCCCCTATTCCCTATTCCCATAGGGCCCTGGTTGGAAGTAGTGCACTATAAAGGAAGTAGGATGCCCCTATTCCCTATTCCCATAGGGCCCTGGTTGGAAGTAGTGCACTATAAAGGAAGTAGGATGCCCCTATTCCCTATTCCCATAGGGCCCTGGTTGGAAGTAGTGCACTATAAAGGAAGAAGTAGGATGCCTATAAAGGAAGTAGGATGCCTATTCCCTATTCCCATAGGGCCCTGGTTGGAAGTAGTGCACTATAAAGGAAGTAGGATGCCCCTATTCCCTATTCCCATAGGGCCCTGGTTGGAAGTAGTGCACTATAAAGGAAGTAGGATGCCCTATTCCCTATTCCCATAGGGCCCTGGTTGGAAGTAGTGCACTATAAAGGAAGTAGGATGCCCCTATTCCCTATTCCCATAGGGCCCTGGTTGGAAGTAGTGCACTATAAAGGAAGTAGGATGCCCCTATTCCCTATTCCCATAGGGCCCTGGTTGGAAGTAGTGCACTATAAAGGAAGTAGGATGCCCCTATTCCCTATTCCCATAGGGCCCTGGTTGGAAGTAGTGCACCCTATAAAGGAAGTAGGATGCCCCTATTCCCATAGGGCCCTGGTTGGAAGTAGTGCACTATAAAGGAAGTAGGATGCCCCTATTCCCTATTCCCATAGGGCCCTGGTTGGAAGTAGTGCACTATAAAGGAAGTAGGATGCCCCTATTCCCTATTCCCATAGGGCCCTGGTTGGAAGTAGTGCACTATAAAGGAAGTAGGATGCCCCTATTCCCTATTCCCCATAGGGCCCTGGTTGGAAGTAGTGCACTATAAAGGAAGTAGGATGCCCCTATTCCCTATTCCCATAGGGCCCTGGTTGGAAGTAGTGCACTATAAAAGGAAGTAGGATGCCCTATTCCCTATTCCCATAGGGCCCTGGTTGGAAGTAGTGCACTATAAAGGAAGTAGGATGCCCCTATTCCCTATTCCCATAGGGCCCTGGTTGGAAGTAGTGCACTATAAAGGAAGTAGGATGCCCCTATTCCCTATTCCCATAGGGCCCTGGTTGGAAGTAGTGCACTATAAAGGAAGTAGGATGCCCCTATTCCCTATTCCCTATTCCCATAGGGCCCTGGTTGGAAGTAGTGCACTATAAAGGAAGTAGGATGCCCCTATTCCCTATTCCCATAGGGCCCTGGTTGGAAGTAGTGCACTATAAAGGAAGTAGGATGCCCCTATTCCCTATTCCCATAGGGCCCTGGTTGGAAGTAGTGCACTATAAAGGAAGTAGGATGCCCCTATTCCCTATTCCCATAGGGCCCTGGTTGGAAGTAGTGCACTATAAAGGAAGTAGGATGCCCCTATTCCCTATTCCCTATTCCCATAGGGCCCTGGTTGGAAGTAGTGCACTATAAAGGAAGTAGGATGCCCCTATTCCCTATTCCCATAGGGCCCTGGTTGGAAGTAGTGCACTATAAAGGAAGTAGGATGCCCCTATTCCCTATTCCCATAGGACCCTGGTTGGAAGTAGTGCACTATAAAGGAAGTAGGATGCCCCTATTCCCTATTCCCATAGGGCCCTGGTTGGAAGTAGTGCACTATAAAGGAAGTAGGATGCCCCTATTCCCTATTCCCATAGGGCCCTGGTTGGAAGTAGTGCACTATAAAGGAAGTAGGATGCCCCTATTCCCTATTCCCATAGGGCCTTGGTTGGAAGTAGTGCACTATAAAGGAAGTAGGATGCCCCTATTCCCTATTCCCATAGGGCCCTGGTTGGAAGTAGTGCACTATAAAGGAAGTAGGATGCCGTCTGGGATGCGGTCTTTGTTTTCGGCTGTAATATAATATTTGGTCTGTGTGCTTCCCCCTCCGGCCACTAGGAGGAGCAGTTGGAGCCGCGGGGTCCAGAATCTTGTCCCTGTGTGTGGGCTCTACAGAGCTCTCCTCTGGTCCCCATGGGCTTCCTGTCCCCTCTGACCCTACTGGGCAGGAACCTGGACATGTTTCAGGTAAAGCCTAACCTCTGACCCTTAACCTTTCCTGTCCCCTCTGACCCTACTGGGCAAGAACCTGGACATGTTTCAGGTAAAGCCTAACCTCTGACCCTTAACCTTTCCTGTCCCCTCTGACCCTACTGGGCAAGAACCTGGACATGTTTCAGGTAAAGCCTAACCTCTGACCCTTAACCTTTCCTGTCCCCTCTGACCCTACTGGGCAGGAACCTGGACATGTTTCAGGTAAAGCCCTAACCTCTGACCCTTAACCTTTCCTGTCCCCTCTGACCCTACTGGGCAGGAACCTGGACATGTTTCAGGTAAAGCCTAACCTCTGACCCTTAAACTTTCCTGTCCCCTCTGACCCTACTGGGGAGGAACCTGGACATGTTTCAGGTAAAGCCTAACCTCTGACCCTTAACCTTTCCTGTCCCCTCTGACCCTACTGGGGAGGAACCTGGACATGTTTCAGGTAAAGCCTAACCTCTGACCCTTAACCTTTCCTGTCCCCTCTGACCCTACTGGGCAAGAACCTGGACATGTTTCAGGTAAAGCCTAACCTCTGACCCTTAACCTTTCCTGTCCCCTCTGACCCTACTGGGCAGGAACCTGGACATGTTTCAGGTAAAGCCTAACCTCTGACCCTTAACCTTTCCTGTCCCCTCTGACCCTACTGGGCAGGAACCTGGACATGTCTCAGGTGATTGGACTCAGTAGTTTCCTAGAAATGCAGTATAGATAATGATTACAAACAGTTGATTCAAATTCTTTGTCCTTAAAAAAAATGTTTACATTGATGCATTATCTTGTTGTCAGGGGGAGGAGCAGTATGTGTGTGTCGTGGTTGTGGAAGGGGAGGAGCTTAAACTGAATGCCACTCTGGAGAAGGATCCGGAAACCATGACGTACACCTTCACCTGCTCTGCCCACAAGGTATTCACCAACCCCATAGACACACCTTCACCTGCTCTGCCCACAAGGTATTCACAAACCCCATAGACACACCTTCACCTGCTCTGCCCACAAGGTATTCACAAACCCCATAGACACACCTTCACCTGCTCTGCCCACAAGGTATTCACAAACCCCATAGACACACCTTCACCTGCTCTGCCCACAAGGTATTCACAAACCCCATAGACACACCTTCACCTGCTCTGCCCACGAGGTATTCACAAACCCCATAGACACACCTTCACCTGCTCTGCCCACAAGGTATTCACCAACCCCATAGACACACCTTCACCTGCTCTGCCCACAAGGTATTCACAAACCCCATAGACACACCTTCACCTGCTCTGCCCACAAGGTATTCACCAACCCCATAGACACACCTTCACCTGCTCTGCCCACAAGGTATTCACAAACCCCATAGATACACCTTCAGCTGCTCTGCCCACAAGGTATTCACAACCCCATAGACACACCTTCACCTGCTCTGCCCACGAGGTATTCACAAACCCCATAGACACACCTTCACCTGCTCTGCCCACGAGGTATTCACAACCCCATAGACACACCTTCACCTGCTCTGCCCACAAGGTATTCACAACCCCATAAACACACCTTCACCTGCTCTGCCCACAAGGTATTCACAACCCCATAGACCCATAGACACACCCCATCACCCTGCTCTGCCCACAAGGTACTCACCAACCCCCTCTGCCCACATTCAGACCCCATAGACACCTTCACCTGCCCACAAGCCCACCCCATAAACACACCTTTCACCTGGTATTCACAAACCCCCATAGACACACCTTCACCTGCTCTAGCCACAGCTTCACTGCCCACAAGGTATTCACAAACCCCATAGACACACCTTCACCTGCTCTGCCCCATAGACACACCTTCACCTGCTCTGCCCACAAGGTATTCACAACCCCATAGACACACCTTCACCTAACCCCATAGGTATTCACCACCCCATGAGACACCTTCACCTGCCCACAAGGTATTCTGACCCCCCAAACCCCATAGACACACCTTCACCGCCCACAAGGTATTCACAAACCCCATAGACACACCTTCACCTGCTCTGCCCACAAGGTATTCACAAACCCCATAGATACACCTTCACCTGCTCTGCCCACAAGGTATTCACAACCCCATAGACACACCTTCACCGCCCACAAGGTATTCACAAACCCCATAGACACACCTTCACCTGCTCTGCCCACAAGGTATTCACAAACCCCATAGACACACCTTCACCTGCTCTGCCCACAAGGTATTCAACCCCAACCCCATAAACACACCTTCACCTGCTCTGCCCACAAGGTATTCACAACCCCATAGAAAAGATATTCAGATTCATGTACACAACAAACAAAATATTTACCGGTTTCTTTATATGCACACGGTATTATTGTGCCTTACTGAGGTGACAGTCATAACTATAATGAGTGCTCTCCTCTTCTCCTCTCTTCCTCTCCTCGCTTCTCTTCCTCTATCTCCTCCTCCTCTCTCCCCTCCCCTCCCCTCCTCTTTCCCATCCTTTCTCCTCTCCTCTCTCCCCTCTCCTCCTCCTCTCTTCTCTCCTCTTTCCCCTCCTCTCTCCCCTCCTCTCTCTCTCTCCCCTCCCCTCCTCTCTCCCCTCCTCGTTCCCCTCCTCGTTCCCCTCCCCCATCTCCTCTCCTCTCTCAGCCCCATCCTCTTTCCCCCTCCTCTCTCCCCTCCCCTCCTGTCTCCTCTCCTCCATCGCCTCCTCTCTCCTATCCTCTTTCCCCTCCCTCCTCTCTCCCTGTCCCTTCCTCTCTTTATCTCTCCCCTCCTCTCTCCTCCTCCCTTCCTCTCCCTCCTCTCTCTTCTCTCTCCCCTCCTCTCTCCCCTCCTCTCTCCTCTCCTCTCTCCCTCTCTCTCGTCTCTCCTCTCTCTCTCCCTCCTCTCTCCCCTCCTCTCTCCTCTCTCCCCTCCTCTTTCCCCTCCTCTCTCCCCTCCTCTTTCCCCTCTTCTCCTCTCCCCTCCTCTCTCCTCTCCTCTCTCCTCTCTCCCCTCCCCTCCTGTCTCCTCTCCTCTCTCCCATCCTCTCTCCTCTCCTCTTTCCCCTCCTCTCTCTTCTCCTCCCTCCTCTCTCCTCTCTCCTCTCTCCTTCCTCCCTCCTCTCCCCCTCCTCTCTCTTCTCCTCTCCTCTCTCTCCCCTCCTCTCTCCTCCTCTCCCCTCCTGTCTCCTCTCTCCTCTTTCCCTCCCCTCCTCTCTCCTCTCTCCCCTCCCTCTCCCCTCCTCCCTCCCTCTCCCCTCCTCTCTCTTCTCCTCTCTCCTCTCCTATCTCCCTCCCTCTCCTCTACTCTCTCCCCTCCTCTCTCCTCTCCTCTGCTCTCCTCTCTCCTCTCCTCTCCTCTCTCTCTCCTCTCCCTCTCCTCTCTCTCCCCTCCTCTCTCCTCTCCTCTCCTCCTCCTCCTCTCTCCTCTCCCCTCCTCTCTCCCCTCCTCTCTCCTCCCTCACCTCACCTCTCCCCTCCTCTCTCCTCTCCTCACCCACCTCTCTCCCCTCTCTCCTCTCTCCCTCCTCTCTCCCTCTCCCCTCCTCTCCTCCTCTCTCCTCCTCTCCTCTCTCCCCTCCTCTCCTCTCTCTCTCTCTCTCCTCTCCCCCTCCTCCTCCTCCTCTCTCCTCTCTCCCCTCCTCTCTCCCCTCCTCCTCCTCTCCTCTCTCTCTCTCTCTCTCTCCTCTCCTCTCCCTCTCCTCTCTCCTCTCCTCTCTCTCCTCTCTCTCCTCTCTCTCTTCTCCTCTCTCCTCTCCTCTCTCTCCCCTCCTCTCTCCCCTCCTCTCCTCTCTCCTCACCTCACCTCACCTCTCTCCCCTCTCTCCCTCTCCTCTCTCTCCTCTCTCCTCTCCTCTCCTCTCCTCTCTCCCCTCCTCTCTCCTCCCCTCCTCTCTCCCTCCTCTCTCCTCTCTCCCTCCTCTCTCCTCTCCTCCTCTCCCCTCCTCTCTCTCCTCTCCTCTCCTCCTCCCCTCCTCTCTCCTCTCTCCCTCTCCTCTCATCTCTCCCTTCCTCTCTCCTCTCTCTCCCCTCTCTCCTCTCTCCCCTCCTCTCTCCTCTCTCCTCTCCTCCTCTCTCCCCCTCCTCTCTCCTCTCCCCTCCCCTCCCTCTCTCCCCTCCTCTCTCCTCACCTCACCTCTCCTCTCTCCCCTCCTCTCTCCCCTCCTCTCCTCTCTCCTCCTCCTCCTCTCTCCCTCCTCCTCTCCCTCCTCTCTCTCCTCTCTCCCCTCCTCTCTCCTCTCTCCCCTCCTCTCTCCTCTCTCCCCTCCTCTCTCCTCTCCTCTTCCAGTTCCAGTACCCAGTTAACCAGTTGGAATATTCAGCTCCCATCTATCTACAGAGAGGCTCCCATCACATCGACTCTGCACCCAATCTCAGACGTAAGTCTAATGTATTCAGAATAAGGTTCGGGTTAGGGGCTAAGGTTAGGGGCTAAGGTTAGGGGCTAAGGGTAAGGGCTAAGGTTAGTGTTAGGGGTTAAGGTTAGGGGTTAAGGTTAGGGTTAAGGTTAGGGGTTAAGGTTAGGTGTTAAGGTTAGGGGCTAAGGTTAGGGGCTAAGGTTAGGGGCTAAGGTTAGTGTTAGGGGTTAAGGTTAGGTGTTAAGGTTAGGTGTGAAGGTTAGGAGTTAAGGTTAGGTTTAGGGGCTAAGATTAGGGGCTAAGGTTAGGGGTTAAGGTTAGGGGCTAAGGTTAGGGGTTAGGGTTAGGGGCTAAGGTTAGGGGTTAGGGTTAGGGGCTAAGGTTAGGGGCTAAGGTTAGGGGCTAAGGTTAGTGTTAGGGGTTAAGGCTAGGGGTTAAGGTTAGGGGTATAGTTAGGTGTTAAGGTTAGGGTTAGGGGCTAAGATTAGGGGCTAAGGTTAGGGTTAGGGTTTAAGGTTAGGTGTTAAGGTTCGGTGTGAAGGTTAGGGGTTAGGTGTTAGGTTAGGTTTAGGGGCTAAGATTAGGGCTAAGGTTAGGGGCTAAGGTTTGGGTTAAGGTTAGGGTTAGGTGTTAAGGTTAGGTGTTAAGGTTAGGGTTAGGGGCTAAGATTAGGGGCTAAGGTTAGGGGCTAAGGTTTGGGTTAAGGTTAGGGGCTAAGGTTAGTGGTTAAGGTTATGGGTTAAGGTTAGGGTTAGGGGCTAAGATTAGGGGCTAAGGTTAGGGGGCTAAGGTTAGGGGTTAAGGTTAGGGGCTAAGGTTAGGGTTAAGGGTTAGGTGTTAGGGGCTAAGGTTAGGGGTTAGGGTTAGGGGCTAAGGTTAGGGGTTAAGGTTAGGGGTTAAGGTTAGGGGTTAAGGTTAGGGGCTAAGGTTAGGGGCTAAGGTTAGGGGCTAAGGTTAGGGGCTAAGGTTAGGTGTTAAGGTTAGGGTTAGGGGCTAAGGTTAGGGGCTAAGGTTAGGGGCTAAGGTTAGGGGCTAAGGTTAGGGGCTAGGGGCTAAGGTTAGGTGTTAAGGTTAGGTGTTAAGGTTAGGTGTTAAGGTTTGGGGTTAGATTTAGGGGCTAAGATTAGGGGCTAAGTTTAGGGGTTAAGTTTCGGGTTAAGGTTAGGGTTAGGGGCTAAGGTTAGGGGCTAAGGTTCGGGTTAGGGGTTAAGGTTAGGGGTTAAGGTTAGGGGTTAAGGTTAGGGGTTAAGGTTACGTGTTAAGGTTAGGTGTTAATGTTAGGGGTTAAGGTTAGGGTTAGGGGCTAAGATTAGGGGCTAAGGTTAGGGGCTAGGGTTAGGGGTTAGGGGCTAAGGTTAGGGGTTAAGGTTAGGGGTTAAGGTTAGGGGTTAGGGGCTAAGGTTAGGGGCTAGGGTTAGGGGCTAAGTTTAGGGGCTAAGGTTAGGGCTAAGGTTAGGGGCTAAGGTTAGGGGTTAAGGTTAGGGGTTAAGGTTAGGGGTTAAGGTTAGGGGTTAAGGTTAGGGGTTAAGGTTGTGTGTTAAGGTAGGGGTTAGGGGTTAAGGTAGGGGTTAAGGTTGTGGGTTAAGGTAGGGGTTAAGGTAGGGGTTAGGGGATAAGGTTGTGTGTTAAGGTAGGGGTTAGGTGTTAAGGTTGTGGGTTAAGGTAGGGGTTAGGGGTTTAGGTAGGGGTTAGGGGTTAAGGTTGTGGGTTAAGGTAGGGGTTAGGGGTTAAGGTAGGGGTTAAGGTTGCGTGTTAAGGTAGGGGTTAGGGGTTAAGGTAGGGGTTAGGGGTTAAGGTTGTGGGTTAGGGGTTACAGTGTAGGGTGTTAAGGTTGTGGGTTAAGGTAGACCAGGTTTAGGGGTTATGACCAGGTAGGGTCTCACAGTTAAGGTTGTGGGTTAAGGTAGGGGTTAGGGGTTAAGGTAGGGGTTAGGGGTTAAGTTAGGGGTTAAGGGTTAAGGTTGTGGGTTAAGGTAGGGGTTAGGGGTTAAGGTTCGGGTTAAGTTTGTGGGTTAGGGGTTAAGGTAGGGGTTAAGGTTGTGGGTTAAGGTAGGGGTTCGGGGTTAAGGTAGGGGTTAGGGTAGGGGTTAAGGTTGCTATATGACCAGTTGTGTTGTGTTGTCCCACAGTGCAGCTATATGACCAGTTGTGTTGTGTTGTCCACAGTGCAGCTATATGACCAGTTGTGTTGTGTTGTCCACAGTGCAGCTATATGACCAGTTGTGTTGTCTTGTCCCACAGTGCAGCTATATGACCAGTTGTGTTGTGTTGTCTCACAGTGCAGCTATATGACCAGTTGTGTTGTGTTGTCCACAGTGCAGCTATATGACCAGTTGTGTTGTGTTGTCCACAGTGCAGCTATATGACCAGTTGTGTTGTGTTGTCTCACAGTGCAGCTATATGACCAGTTGTGTTGTGTTGTCCACAGTGCAGCTATATGACCAGTTGTGTTGTGTTGTCTCACAGTGCAGCTATATGACCAGTTGTGTTGTGTTGTCTCACAGTGCAGCTATATGACCAGTTGTGTTGTGTTGTCTCACAGTGCAGCTATATGACCAGTTGTGTTGTGTTGTCCACAGTGCAGCTATATGACCAGTTGTGTTGTGTTGTCTCACAGTGCAGCTATATGACCAGTTGTGTTGTGTTGTCCACAGTGCAGCTATATGACCAGTTGTGTTGTGTTGTCCACAGTGCAGCTATATGACCAGTTGTGTTGTGTTGTCTCACAGTGCAGCTATATGACCAGTTGTGTTGTCCACAGTGCAGCTATATGACCAGTTGTGTTGTGTTGTCCACAGTGCAGCTATATGACCAGTTGTGTTGTGTTGTCCCACAGTGCAGCTATATGACCAGTTGTGTTGTGTTGTCCACAGTGCAGCTATATGACCAGTTGTGTTGTCCCACAGTGCAGCTATATGACCAGTTGTGTTGTGTTGTCCACAGTGCAGCTATATGACCAGTTGTGTTGTGTTGTCCCACAGTGCAGCTATATGACCAGTTGTGTTGTGTTGTCCACAGTGCAGCTATATGACCAGTTGTGTTGTCCACAGTGCAGCTATATGACCAGTTGTGTTGTCCACAGTGCAGCTATATGACCAGTTGTGTTGTCCCACAGTGCAGCTATATGACCAGTTGTGTTGTGTTGTCCACAGTGCAGCTATATGACCAGTTGTGTTGTGTTGTCCCACAGTGCAGCTATATGACCAGTTGTGTTGTGTTGTCCACAGTGCAGCTATATGACCAGTTGTGTTGTGTTGTCCCACAGTGCAGCTATATGACCAGTTGTGTTGTGTTGTCCCACAGTGCAGCTATATGACCAGTTGTGTTGTGTGCAGCTATATGACCAGTCCACAGTGCAGCTATATGACCAGTTGTGTTGTGACCAGTTGTCTTGTCCCACAGTGCAGCTATATGACCAGTTGTGTTGTGTTGTCCCACAGTGCAGCTATATGATCAGTTGTGTTGTCCACAGTGCAGCTATATGACCAGTTGTGTTGTGTTGTCTCACAGTGCAGCTATATGACCAGTTGTGTTGTGTTGTCTCACAGTGCAGCTATATGACCAGTTGTGTTGTGTTGTCTCACAGTGCAGCTATATGACCAGTTGTGTTGTGTTGTCTCACAGTGCAGCTATATGACCAGTTGTGTTGTGTTGTCTCACAGTGCAGCTATATGCTAGTATGACCAGCTATATGTGTTGTGTTGTCCACAGTGCAGCTATATGACCAGTTGTGTTGTGTTGTCTCACAGTGCAGCTATATGACCAGTTGTGTTGTGTTGTCTCACAGTGCAGCTATATGACCAGTTGTGTTGTGTTGTCTCACAGTGCAGCTATATGACCAGTTGTGTTGTGTTGTCCACAGTGCAGCTATATGACTGTTCAGTGGGCCAGTCTGACTGTAGCCAGTGCAGAGCGGTGCCATCAGATTATGGCTGTGTCTGGTGTGGAGGAGAGTCACCTGGCTGTGTCTACCACCTGTCCTGTACCAGCTCACCTGGGCCAGAAGACGCCTGCCCTCCGCCTCACATCATACAGGTAGGTTACATACATACCAGCTCGCCTGGGCCAGAAGACGCCTGCCTGTACTGGAACCAAACGTATTCTAGAAATGTACTGGAGCCAAATGCATTACAGAAATATACTGGACCCAAATGCATTCTAGAAATGTACTGGAACTAAATGCATTCTAGAAATGTACTGGAACTAAATGCATTCTAGAAATGTACTGGAACTAAATGCATTCTAGAAATGTACTGGAACCAAATGCATTCTAGAAATGTACTGGAACCAAACGTATTCTAGAAATGTACTGGAACCAAATGTATTCCAGAAATGTACTGGAACCAAATGCATTCCAGCAATATACTGGACCCAAATGCATTCTAGAAATGTACTGGACTCATACATGTATGCATTGGGTGTGTAACGATGCTCAGAATGACAGACCAGGCCGGCCCGTCCATTAGGCAGGATCACTAAAGTGGCTGGCCAGTCCATTAGGCAGGATCACTAGGGTGGCCGGCCAGTCCATTAGGCAGGATCACTAGGGTGGCCGGCCAGTCCATTAGGCAGGATCACTAGGGTGGCCTGCCCGTCCATTAGGCAGGATCACGAGGGTGGCAGGGCCGTCCATTAGGCAGGATCTCTAGGGTGGCAGGGCCGTCCATTAGGCAGGATCACTAGAGTGGCAGGGCCGTCCATTAGGCAGGGTTACTAGAGTGGCAGGGCCGTCCATTAGGCAGGGTTACTTGGGTGGCTGGCCAGTCCATTAGGCAGGGTTACTAGAGTGGCAGGGCCGTCCATTAGGCAGGATCACTATGGGGCGGCAGCATAGCCTAGTGGTTAGAGCGTTGGACTTGTAACCGGAAGGTTGTGAGTTCAAACCCCGAGCTGACAAGGTACAAATCTGTCGTTCTGCCCCTGAACAGGCAGTTACCCCACTGTTCCTAGGCCGTCATTGAAAATAAGAATATGTTCTTAACTGACTTGCCTGGTTAAATAAAGGTAGGCAGGATCACTAGAGTGGCTGGCCAGTCCATTAGGTCTATCGGATTTGTTAATGTGACCAGGATGTGTTAATGTGACCAGGATGTGTTAATGTGACCAGGATGTGTTAATGTGACCAGGATGTGTTCATGTGACCAGGATGTGTTAATATGACCAGGATGTGTTAATGTGACCAGGATGTGTTAATGTGACCAGGATGTGTTAATGTGACCAGGATGTGTTAATGTGACCAGGATGTGTTAATGTGACCAGGATGTGTTAATGTGACCAGGATGTGTTAATTTGACCAGGATGTGTTAATATGACCAGGATGTGACTATAGGATGTGTTAATGTGACCAGGATGTGTTAATATGACCAGGATGTGTTCATGTGACCAGGATGTGTTCATGTGACCAGGATGTGTTAATATGACCAGGATGTGTTAATGTGACCAGGATGTGTTAATGTGACCAGGATGTGTTAATGTGACCAGGATGTGACTATAGGATGTGTTAATGTGACCAGGATGTGTTAATGTGACCAGGATGGGACTATAGGATGTGTTAATATGACCAGGATGTGTTAATGTGACCAGGATGTGTTAATATGACCAGGATGTGACTATAGGATGTGTTAATGTGACCAGGATGTGTTAATATGACCAGGATGTGACTATAGGATGTGTTAATGTGACCAGGATGTGTTAATGTGACCAGGATGTGACTATAGGATGTGTTAATATGACCAGGATGTGTTAATGTGACCAGGATGTGTTAATGTGACCAGGATGTGTTAATGTGACCAGGATGTGACTATAGGATGTGTTAATGTGACCAGGATGTGTTAATGTGACCAGGATGTGTTAATATGACCAGGATGTGACTATAGGATGTGTTAATGTGACCAGGATGTGTTAATGTGACCAGGATGTGTTAATGTGACCAGGATGTGTTAATGTGACCAGGATGTGTTAATGTGACCAGGATGGGACTATAGGATGTGTTAATATGACCAGGATATGTTAATATGACCAGGATGTGACTATAGGATGTGTTAATGTGACCAGGATGTGTTAATATGACCAGGATGTGTTAATGTGACCAGGATGTGTCAATGTGACCAGGATATGACTATAGGATGTGTTAATGTGACCAGGATGTGTTAATGTGACCAGGATGTGTTAATGTGACCAGGATGTGTTAATGTGACCAGGATGTGTTAATATGACCAGGATGTGACTATAGGATGTGTTAATGTGACCAGGATGTGTTAATGTGACCAGGATGTGTTAATGTGACCAGGATGTGACTATAGGATGTGTTAATGTGACCAGGATGTGTTAATATGACCAGGATGTGTTAATGTGACCAGGATGTGTCAATGTGACCAGGATATGACTATAGGATGTGTTAATGTGACCAGGATGTGTTAATGTGACCAGGATGTGTTAATATGACCAGGATGTGTTAATGTGACCAGGATGTGTCAATGTGACCAGGATATGACTATAGGATGTGTTAATATGACCAGGATATGTTAATATGACCAGGATGTGTTAATATGACCAGGATGTGACTATAGGATGTGTTAATGTGACCAGGATGTGTTAATGTGACCAGGATGTGTTAATGTGACCAGGATATGACTATAGGATGTGTTAATATGACCAGGATGGGACTATAGAATGTGTTAATATAACCAGGATGTGTTAATATGACCAGGATGTGTTAATATGACCAGGATGTGACTATAGGATGTGTTAATGTGACCAGGATGTGTTAATGTGACCAGGATGTGTTAATGTGACCAGGATGTGTTAATATGACCAGGATGTGTTAATATGACCAGGATGTGTTAATATGACCAGGATGTGTTAATATTTTACATTTACATTTACATTTAAGTCATTTAGCAGACGCTCTGACCAGGATATGACTATAGGATGTGTTAATGTGACCAGGATGTGTTAATGTGACCAGGATGTGTTAATATGACCAGGATGTGTTAATGTGACCAGGATGTGTCAATGTGACCAGGATATGACTATAGGATGTGTTAATATGACCAGGATATGTTAATATGACCAGGATGTGTTAATATGACCAGGATGTGACTATAGGATGTGTTAATGTGACCAGGATATGACTATAGGATGTGTTAATATGACCAGGATGTGTTAATATGACCAGGATGTGTTAATATGACCAGGATGTGACTATAGGATGTGTTAATGTGACCAGGATGTGTTATGATATGACTATAGGATGTGTTAATATGACCAGGATGTGTTAATGTGACCAGGATGTGACTATAGGATGTGTTAATATGACCAGGATGGGACTATAGAATGTGTTAATATAACCAGGATGTGTTAATATGACCAGGATGTGTTAATGTGACCAGGATATGACTATAGGATGTGTTAATATGACCAGGATGGGACTATAGAATGTGTTAATATAACCAGGATGTGTTAATATGACCAGGATGTGTTAATGTGACCAGGATATGACTATAGGATGTGTTAATATGACCAGGATGTGTTAATGTGACCAGGATGTGTTAATGTGACCAGGATAGGATGTGTTAATACCAGGATGACCAGGATGTGACTATAGGATGTGTTAATGTGACCAGGATGTGTTAATGTGACCAGGATGTGTTAATGTGATGTGATATGACCAGGATGTGACTATAGGATGTGTTAATGTGACCAGGATGTGTTAATGTGACCAGGATGTGTTAATGTGACCAGGATGATGTGTTAATGTGACCAGGATGTGACTATAGGATGTGTTAATGTGACCAGGATGTGTTAATATGACCAGGATGTGTTAATGTGACCAGGATGTGTCAATGTGACCAGGATATGACTATAGGATGTGTTAATGTGACCAGGATGTGTTAATGTGACCAGGATGTGTTAATATGACCAGGATGTGTTATTGTGACCAGGATGTGTCAATGTGACCAGGATATGACTATAGGATGTGTTAATATGACCAGGATATGTTAATATGACCAGGATGTGTTAATATGACCAGGATGTGACTATAGGATGTGTTAATGTGACCAGGATGTGTTAATATGACCAGGATGTGTTAATGTGACCAGGATATGACTATAGGATGTGTTAATATGACCAGGATGGGACTATAGAATGTGTTAATATAACCAGGATGTGTTAATATGACCAGGATGTGTTAATATGACCAGGATGTGACTATAGGATGTGTTAATGTGACCAGGATGTGTTAATGTGACCAGGATGTGTTAATATGACCAGGATGTGTTAATATGACCAGGATGTGTTAATGTGACCAGGATGTGTTAATATGACCAGGATGTGTTAATATGACCAGGATGTGACTATAGGATGTGTTAATGTGACCAGGATATGACTATATGATGTGTTAATATGACCAGGATGTGTTAATATGACCAGGATGTGACTATAGGATGTGTTAATGTGACCAGGATATGACTATAGGATGTGTTAATATGACCAGGATGTGTTAATGTGACCAGGATGTGACTATAGGATGTGTTAATATGACCTGGATGGGACTATAGAATGTGTTTATATAACCAGGATGTGTTAATGTGACCAGGATATGACTATAGGATGTGTTAATATGACCAGGATGGGACTATAGAATGTGTTTATATAACCAGGATGTGTTAATGTGACCAGGATATGACTATAGGATGTGTTAATATGACCAGGATGTGTTAATGTGACCAGGATGTGACGATAGGATGTGTTAATATGACCAGGATGTGACGATAGGATGTGTTAATATGACCGGGATGTGACTATAGGATGTGTTAATGTGACCAGGATGTGTTAATGTGACCAGGATCAAATCAAAATCAAATCAAATTTATTTATATAGCCCTTCGTACATCAGCTGATATCTCAAAGTGCTGTACAGAAACCCAGCCTAAAACCCCAAACAGCAAGCAATGCAGGTGTAGAAGCACGGTGGCTAGGAAAAACTCCCTAGAAAGGCCAAAACCTAGGAAGAAACCTAGAGAGGAACCAGGCTATGTGGGGTGGCCAGTCCTCTTCTGGCTGTGCCGGGTGGAGATTATAACAGAACATGGCCAAGATGTTCTAATGTTCATAAATGACCAGCATGGTCGAATAATAACAAGGCAGAACAGTTTAAACTGTAGCAGCAGCACAGTCAAGTGGACCGGGGACAGCAAGGAGTCATCATGTCAGGTAGTCCTGGGGCATGGTCCTAGGGCTCAGGTCCTCCGAGAGAGAGAAAGAAAGAGAGAATTAGAGAGAGCATATGTGGGGTGGCCCGTCCTCTTCTGGCTGTGCCGGGTGGAGATTATAACAGAACATGGCCAAGATGTTCAAATGTTCATAAATGACCAGCATGGTTGAATAATAGTAAGGCAGAACAGTTGAAACTGGAGCAGCAGCATGGCCAGGTGGACTGGGGACAGCAAGGAGTCATCATGTCAGGTAGTCCTGGGGCATGGTCCTAGGGCTCAGGTCAGTTGAAACTGGAGCAGCAGGATGGCCAGGTGGACTGGGGACAGCAAGGAGTCATCATGTCAGGTAGTCCTGGGGCATGGTCCTAGGGCTCAGGTCCCCCGAGAGAGAGAAAGAAAGAAGGAGAGAATTAGAGAACGCACACTTAGATTCACACAGGACACCGAATAGGACAGGAGAAGTACTCCAGATATAACAAACTGACATGGATATGACCAGCATGTGACTATAGGATGTGTTTAAACCCCTCTCTGTCCCTATCAGATCCATTTAAACCCCTCTCTGTCCCTATGAGATCCATTTAAACCCCTCTCTGTCCCTATCAGATCCATTTAAACCCCTCTCTGTCCCTATCAGATCCATTTAAACCCCTCTCTGTCCCTATCAGATCCATTTAAACCCCTCTCTGTCCCTATCAGATCCATTTAAACCCCTCTCTGTCCCTATCAGATCCATTTAAACCCCTCTCTGTCCCTATCAGATCCATTTAAACCCCTCTCTGTCCCTATCAGATCCATTTAAACCCCTCTCTGTCCCTATCAGATCCATTTAAACCCCTCTCTGTCCCTATCAGATCCATTTAAACCCCTCTCTGTCCCTATCAGATCCATTTAAACCCCTCTCTGTCCCTGTCAGATCGAGCCAGTGAGTGGTCCGGTGGAAGGGGGTGTGCTGGTGACCATCCATGGGTCTAACCTGGGGATGCACTACCAGGACATCCAGGGAGGAGTGACTGTAGCTGGGGTCAGCTGTCTGCCTCAGCCCCATGGATACCTCATCTCGACCAGGTAAGTTCAGCTCTGAACACAGGGTGTCCGCAGTCAGTCTCTTTTGTGTTCGCACAGCAAAGACCTTGAAGTCATCACCGTAGGTTTTCCTTCCAACTCTAATCTAGTGCACCTGATTCTAATAATTAGCTGGTTGAAAAGCTGAATCTACAACTGGGATAGAAACGAAAACCTACAGGATGGTAGCTGTCCAGGAACAGGGTTGGAGAGCTCTGGTCTAGATAGCCAATGTTAGCTAGCTATCTAGCTGCCGCTATTCTGCTATTGTTGTCGAAAGCCCTAGTTGGTACAGATGACCACAGCTAGATAATTAGCTAGCAAGATGGCAAAGAGATGTAATTCACAAAAAGAGAATAATAATAATAATTCACTCTCCATAATTGCATACAGCCCATAGATATATTTTAGTTTGCTGGCTAAATGTTAGCTAAATAGTTAGCGTGATTATCTAGCTTTTGTGTTACTTTGATTCTTCCTTTAATAGTTGCGAGCTTACGCCGTGGGACTTAGAGGTAATTTGTGGTTTAGTACGGTACCCTGCGACACCACTTCATTGCTCCAGACCACCACAAGGGGGCGTTAGAGCACTGATTATGCTTTTGGGTCCTACTCTGTCTCTAACTGACAATGATTGGGCGACATGAACCTAAATAGAAACTGATATTTGTGCACGACTGACTGGCATCTTCATGCTTTCATTAATAAAATAATGATAAAAATACTCTTTCAACATTTCAATGTTTATGTAGTTATTGATCCATAACGAATTACAATGGGAATAAATATCACTGAATTACAGAAATATCCTTCAATCCTCTATATGGCGGAGAGTCATGTCATATTTTTCGATATACTGTAGGCCTACCTTAGGCGACATGAGTCTCACTAGTGTTGAGTAATGTACCGTTAAAAAAGGTGTAGGTCTTATTTATGTAAGACGCGTGTGACTGGCTGCAAGGAAGGAGAGCAGAACTGGGTTAAAACCGGAGCAGTTTGATAAGCAAAACCAACGGCACCCAGAATATGGGTACAAAATAACCCGTCGAGAACCAGAACCAGAACCAGTCCGAGTGCACAAACACATTACAACACATGGGGGCAGAGGGTTTATATACACCACAAGTAATGAGGGAACCAGGTGTGTGGGAAAACAAGACAAAACAAATGGAAAATGAAAGGTGAAGTCGACCGCCGCCCGAACAAGGAGTGGAACCGACTTCGACAGAATTTATTTAAAGAGCCTGTTGAAGTTAGAAGCAATAGGATCTGAAGCAATAGGATCTGAAGCAATAGGATCTGAAGCAATAGGATCTGAAGCAATAGGATCTGAAGCAATAAGATCTGAAGCAATAGGATCTGAAGCAATAGGATCTGAAGCAATAGGATCTGAAGCAATAGGATTTGAAGCAATAGGATTTGAAGCAAAAGGATCTGAAGCAATAGGATCTAGGATCTGACGCAATAGGATCTGACGCAATAGGATCTGAAGCAATAGGATCTGACGCAATAGGATCTGACGCAATAGGATCTGACGCAATAGGATCTGACGCAATAGGATCTGACGCAATAGGATCTGAAGCAATAGGATCTGACGCAATAGGATCTGACGCAATAGGATCTGAAGCAATAGGATCTGAAGCAATAGGATCTGAAGCAATAGGATCTGACGCAATAGGATCTGAAGCAATAGGATCTGAAGCAATAGGATCTGAAGCAATAGGATCTGAAGCAATAGGATCTGAAGCAATAGGATCTGAAGCAATAGGATCTGAAGCAATAGGATTTGAAGCAATAGGATCTGAAGCAATAGGATCTGAAGCAATAGGATTTGAAGCAATAGGATTTGAAGCAATAGGATTTGAAGCAATAGGATTTGAAGCAATAGGATCTGAAGCAATAGGATCTGAAGCAATAGGATTTGAAGCAATAGGATTTGAAGCAATAGGATCTGAAGCAATAGGATTTGAAGCAATAGGATTTGAAGCAATAGGATTTGAAGCAATAGGATTTGAAGCAATAGGATCTGAAGCAATAGGATCTGAAGCAATAGGATTTGAAGCAATAGGATTTGAAGCAATAGGATCTGAAGCAATAGGATTTGAAGCAATAGGATCTGAAGCAATAGGATCTGAAGCAATAGGATCTGACGCAATAGGATCTGACGCAATAGGATCTGAAGCAATAAGATCTGAAGCAATAGCCTACCATGCTGTGGTCAACTATTTCAGCACCGTTTCGCGCTGCTCTGAGACAAGCATGGGGGGGGGACTGGTCTTAATAAATCAATCAGATTTTTATTTTCACTCAATCTCCGTTTGGGTATTGGTTAGACTAGAATTAGGGTGTAGAAATGTTGTGCTCTTAAAATGCCCTCTGGTGGTCAAACAAGAGCACTAACTTGCTAGCTTATAAATATATAAATATAAAATGGCTGACAATTAAATGACGTGTCATGGAATGCTGCAGCAGCCTGCAAGGTGTGCAGTATGACAGAACAGGAACACTGGACTGGAGGTAAAAATGTTACATTGACTCTCGGCAGCTAGCTACAGGCAACTGCTTCCTGGAAAAAAATCCATTAGGATTTCATTATAACCTCAGACCACCAGTCAGTGAACTAGCTCCTTAAGAGTCAGGTCTCTCTGAATCTCAGACCACCAGTCAGTGAACTAGCTCCTTAAGAGTCAGGTCTCTATGTTGTTACAAGTCTTGTTTTTCCGGTGTGTTCCAGGATAGTGTGTGTGTGTGGTGTGTATAAGTGTGTGTGTGTTCCAGGATGTGTGTGTGTGTGTGTGTGTGTATAAGTGTGTGTGTGTGTGTTCCAGGATAGTGTGTGTAGGGTACTATAAGTGTGTGTGTGTTCCAGGATAGTGTGTGTAGGGTACTATAAGTGTGTGTGTGTGTGTTCCAGGATAGTGTGTGTAGGGTACTATAAGTGTGTGTGTGTGTGTTCCAGGATAGTGTGTGTAGGGTACTATAAGTGTGTGTGTGTGTGTGTTCCAGGATAGTGTGTGTAGGGTACTATAAGTGTGTGTGTGTGTTCCAGGATAGTGTGTGAGCTCCAGCCCAGTAAACAGGAGACAGTGTGTAGGGGTGTTCCAGGATCATACTATAAGTGTGTGTGTGTGTTCCAGGATAGGGTGTAGACTATAACCAGGATAGTGTCACTGCAGACATTCACCTATAAGTGTGTGTGTGTGTGTTCCAGGATAAGGGTACTATAAGTGTGTGTGTGTGTGTGTTCCAGGATACACACTATAAGTGTGTGTGTGTGTGTTCCAGGATAGTGTGTGACACCAGCCCAGTAAACACAGACAGAGGGGCCACACACACACACACACACACACCAGGACAGTCACACAGACACACACACACACACACACACACACACACACACACACTTTGAACTTGAATTATTAATTGACTTGTTGACTGTGTCTGACCAGGCTGAGGCCGAACGTCTGTTCAGGGCAGATAGTGTGACCCATTTAATTCATTATGTGTTATTGTGTGTATATAGGACCCCCCAGTTGACTGGTATAGTCCCTGATAAGGGCCCTGTGTCAGGAGGGACCAGCCTGACAGCTATGGTTAGATACTACAGTATAACATGTCTCCCTCTGTGTAGGACCCCCAGTTGACTGCTATAGTCCCTGATAAGGGCCCTGTGTCAGGAGGGACCAGCCTGACAGCTATGGTTAGATACTACAGTATAACATGTCTCCCTCTGTGTAGGACCCCCAGTTGACTGCTATAGTCCCTGATAAGGGCCCTGTGTCAGGAGGGACCAGCCTGACAGCTATGGTTAGATACTACAGTATAACATGTCTCCCTCTGTGTAGGACCCCCAGTTGACTGCTATAGTCCCTGATAAGGGCCCTGTATCAGGAGGGACCAGCCTGACAGCTATGGTTAGATACTACAGTATAACATGTCTCCCTCTGTGTAGGACCCCCAGTTGACTGCTATAGTCCCTGATAAGGGCCCTGTGTCAGGAGGGACCAGCCTGACAGCTATGGTTAGATACTACAGTATAACATGTCTCCCTCTGTGTAGGACCCCAGTTGACTGCTATAGTCCCTGATAAGGGCCCTGTGTCAGGAGGGACCAGCCTGACAGCTATGGTTAGATACTACAGTATAACATGTCTCCCTCTGTGTAGGACCCCCAGTTGACTGCTATAGTCCCTGATAAGGGCCCTGTATCAGGAGGGACCAGCCTGACAGCCAGGGACTACAGTATAACATGCTCCTCTGGGACAGAGGAAGGACCTGATAAGGGCCCTGTGTCAGGAGGGACCAGCCTGACAGCTATGGTTAGACTAACAACCCTGCTACATGTAAAGTTGACTCTACCCTATTGTACAACAACCTGACAGTAGGGGATGTAAATACATCTACTATTACAACAACCCTGCTACATGTAAATACATCTATTATTACAACAACCCTGCTACATGTAAATACATCTACTATTACAACAACCCTGCTACATGTAAATACATCTACTATTACAACAACCCTGCTACATGTAAATACATCTATTATTACAACTCTCTCGCTCGCTCTCTCTGTCTGTATCTCTCTCTCTCGCTCGCTCTCTCTCT
>NC_068448.1:1854013-1864013 GCF_023373465.1 Oncorhynchus keta | reverse complement strand
CCAATGTGTCAAGTAATTATCTTTTTGTTTTCTCATGATTTGGTTGGGTCTAATTGTGCTGCTGTCCTGGGGCTCTGTAGGGTGTGTTTGTGTTTGTGAACAGAGCCCCAGGACCAGCTTGCTTAGGGGACTCTTCTCCAGGTTCATCTCTCTGTAGGTGAAGGCTTTGTTATGGAAGGTTTGGGAATCACTTCCTTTTAGGTGGTTGTAGAATTTAATGGCTCTTTTCTGGATTTTGATAATTAACGACTATCGGCCTAATTCTGCTCTGCATGCATTATTTGGTGTTCTACGTTCTACACTGAGGATATTTTTGCAGAATTCTGCGTGCAGTCTCAATTTGGCGTTTGTCCCATTTTGTGAAGTCTTGGTTGGTGAGCGGACCCCAGGGCAATGGGCTCTATGACTGATTCAAGTATTTTTAGTCAAATCCTAATTGGTATGTTGAAATTTATGTTCCTTTTGATGGCATAGAATGCCCTTCTTGCCTTGTCTCTCAGATCGTTCACAGCTTTGTGGAAGTTACCTGTGGCGCTGATGTTTAGGCCAAGGTATGTATAGTTTTTTTCTGTGCTCTAGGGCCACAGTGTCTAGATGGAATTTGTATTTCTGGTCCTGGTGACTGGACCTTTTTTGGAACACCATTATTCTGGTCTTACTGAGATTTACTGTCAGGGCCCAGGTCTGACAGAATCTGTGCATAAGATCTAGGTGCTGCTGTAGGCCCTCCTTGGTTGGTGACAGAAGCACCAGATCATCAGCAAACAGCAGACATTTGATTTCGGATTCTAGTAGGGTGAGGCCGGGTGCTGCAGACTTTTTTAATGCCCACGCCAATTCATTGATATATATGTTGAAGAGGGTGGGGCTTAAGCTGCATCCCTGTCTCACCCCACGACCCTCTGACTCTCTTTCTCTCTATCTCTCCCTCTCTGTCTCTGTCTCTGTCTCTCTCTTCCTCCTCCTTGCAGGTGTCGTGTTTTTGGCGTCATTAAAAGTGAAGACTGTTATTTTGTCAAATAAATTCTTTGTAATTATTATTACGTGATTAAACTAATCAAGTAACTGTAATTAACTAGGAAGTCGGGGCACCAAGGAAAATCAAAGTTATAATTTTCCTAAAATAACTCTTCAGATATTTTAATATCTGATCAATTAGTCTTCTAATTAATGAATGATTCTTTACCTCATGTCAGTCTCATACTTTACTATGAATCATCCATACACTAATTGGCTTAATCAATTATTTATAACTAAGTAATCACAGAAATGCATAAACAAACAAACAGTAGATATTGGTTACTAACAATGAGAGGAAAGATCCCCTAGTGGGCTAAACCGATATGATGGCTCGGTGGACAAAGGGTGTGGACTGAGAAAGAAGGGGGTGTGGACTGAGAAAAAAATGGGTGTGGACTGAGAAAGAAGGGGGTGTGGACTGAGAAAGAAGTGGGTGTGGACTGAGAAAGAAGTGGGTGTGGACTGAGAAAGAAGTGGGTGTGGACTGAGAAAGAAGGGGGCGTGGACTGAGGAAGAAGTGGGTGTGGACTGAGAAAGAAGGGGGCGTGGACTGAGTAAGAAGGGGGCGTGGACTGAGGAAGAGCGGGAAAGACAAAAGGAGTCACTACACATAATTATATTAATTGAAATGCTAATCCTTTGCGCATGAACTCTCACTCATTCGAGAATAATTGCAATCAATATATATTTATAAATATTTATTTATATTATTTATTTATTATAAGTGTGTCGTGGTCTTCTCTGTTGGAATCCAGTCAGTCTGCTGGAGATCCGAGTCTCTCTCTCTTTCTGTTTCTCTGAAGATCAAACTATTTCGTGGTTAGAATGGATACTTCAGAGTACCATTCAGAAATGTTCTTATAGAATAGATGTTTCGGCGGTTGTCGGTCTTCGCATCCCAGGTTTACATCATTTCTAGCTGCAGACTAGTAATTAGTATCTAAGATTTGCTCTTATTCTGTAGGGATCGATAGTCTCAGAGTTCCAGCCGTGTAGCCAATGCTCCACGTGGTATGGTTAGGAATTCAATAACTTAAAAAAAGGCGGTTCTATGACCCCTGATCATGTCTGTACTCATTCATTTTATTCATTTTATACAATAATTAGATGTGAACCTCATAACGGAGGCACCTGTATAAACAGAGTTAGGGTAACGTGGCTGTATTGTCTTTCATGAGGTCACAAACATGAAACAAAACGGACCGGGTCGTAGCTGGCTTCTCCACCGACCGTTTACTCATCCTCCAAAACATGGACATTGTTCAGTTCTCAAGTTCTGTGATGTAGAAGAAGTTCCTTTGTTCCTTTTCTTTCTACTGTGAAACTCTCTCTATACTGCATGGCCAGGAGGAGAGCGTCTCCGCCAGGAATTTGCGACCTGAGATAACAGGACGTGGGTGTAAGAGAGCGAGGGGGGGTGCCATGATCTATACCCAGAAAGGGTACAGAAAGTCATGATTAGCCTCAGTAACAGGACCAGCCCCAGACACCATAATGATAACTCTCTCTCTCTCCTCTTCCTCAGTGTTGAGGAGGTGAATGGGACTCACCTGGTATGCAGGACCAGCCCCAGTAACCAGACAGCAGAGCTGACAGTGAGGGTGTTGTTTGGGAAGGCAGAGAGGAGCGTACCTGGGCAGGTGTTTCACTACATGGAGGACCCTGTCATCACCGCAGCATCGCCTGCTGAGAGCTTCTACGAGTGAGGAACACTTCCTTTAGTTTTTAGTATCAGATGCTTTTAGCAAAATATAATAATTTATTTAAAAAAATACAATTATCAATTTTTAAAAACTATTAAAAGAATGAATGATAATGTGTTTTGCATCCATATTTTCAGTAAGCAATCAATGTGATGCTGTTTAACTAGGGGTGGGCGTAATATAAAGGTGAGTGGGCGTAACCTGGACGTGGTGCAACAGCCAATGATCTCCGTGCGGTTGGAGCACATGGCAGAGAACATCCTGGTCATGAGAAGGAGGAGATACGCCAGACTGTTGGCCAAGAACCGCCTACTAGTCTTCAACAGCACCGTGTCAAAGGTAAAGCCCACATTGGAACATGTAAATCACATCAAATGTTATTGGTCACATACACATATTTAACAGATGTTATTGGTCCATATTTAACAGATGTTATTGGCCCATATTTAACAGATGTTATTGGTCCATACACTCATATTTAACAGATGTTATTGGTCCATATTTAACAGATGTTATTGGTCCATACACTCATATTTAACAGATCTTATTGGTCCATATTTAACAGATGTTATTGGTCCATATTTAACAGATGTTATTGGTCACATATTTAACAGATGTTATTGGTCCATATTTAACAGATGTTATTGGTCCATATTTATCAGATGTTATTGGTCCATACACATATTTAACAGATGTTATTGGTCCATATTTAACAGATGTTATTGGTCCATATTTAACAGATGTTATTGGTCCATATTTAACAGATGTTATTGGTCCATATTTAACAGATGTTATTGGTCACATATTTAACAGATGTTATTGGTCCATATTTAACAGATGTTATTGGTCCATATTTAACAGATGTTATTGGTCCATATTTAACAGATGTTATTGGTCCATATTTAACAGATGTTATTGGTCCATATTTAACAGATGTTATTGGTCCATACACATATTTAACAGATGTTATTGGTCCATATTTAACAGATGTCATTGGTCCATATTTAACAGATGTTATTGGTCCATATTTAACAGATGTTATTGGTCCATATTTAACAGATGTTATTGGTCACATATTTAACAGATGTTATTGGTCCATATTTAACAGATGTTATTGGTCACATATTTAACAGATGTTATTGGTCCATATTTAACAGATGTTATTGGTCCATATTTAACAGATGTTATTGGTCCATATTTAACAGATGTTATTGGTCCATATTTAACAGATGTTATTGGTCCATACACATATTTAACAGATGTTATTGGTCCATATTTAACAGATGTTATTGGTCCATATTTAACAGATGTTATTGGTCCATATTTAACAGATGTTATTGGTCCATATTTAACAGATGTTATTGGTCCATATTTAACAGATGTTATTGGTCCATACACATATTTAACAGATGTTATTGGTCCATATTTAACAGATGTCATTGGTCCATATTTAACAGATGTTATTGGTCCATATTTAACAGATGTTATTGGTCCATATTTAACAGATGTTATTGGTCCATATTTAACAGATGTTATTGGTCCATATTTAACAGATGTTATTGGTCACATATTTAACAGATGTTATTGGTCCATATTTAACAGATGTTATTGGTCCATATTTAACAGATGTTATTGGTCCATATTTAACAGATGTTATTGGTCCATATTTATCAGATGTTATTGGTCCATACACATATTTAACAGATGTTATTGGTCCATATTTAACATATGTTATTGGTCCATATTTAACAGATGTTATTGGTCCATATTTAACAGATGTTATTGGTCCATATTTAACAGATGTTATTGGTCCATATTTAACAGATGTTATTGGTCCATATTTAACAGATGTTATTGGTCCATATTTAACAGATGTTATTGGTCCATACACATATTTAACAGATGTTATTGGTCCATATTTAACAGATGTTATTGGTCCATATTTAACAGATGTTATTGGTCCATATTTAACAGATGTTATTGGTCCATATTTAACAGATGTTATTGGTCCATATTTAACAGATGTTATTGGTCCATATTTAACAGATGTTATTGGTCCATATTTAACAGATGTTATTGGTCCATATTTAACAGATGTTATTGGTCCATATTTAACAGATGTTATTGGTCCATATTTAACAGATGTTATTGGTCCATATTTAACAGATGTTATTGGTCCATATTTAACAGATGTTATTGGTCCATATTTAACAGATGTTATTGGTCCATATTTAACAGATGTTATTGGTCCATATTTAACAGATGTCATTGGTCCATATTTAACAGATGTCATTGGTCCATATTTAACAGATGTTATTGGTCCATATTTAACAGATGTTATTGGTCCATATTTAACAGATGTTATTGGTCCATATTTATCAGATGTTATTGGTCCATACACATATTTAACAGATGTTATTGGTCCATATTTAACAGATGTTATTGGTCCATATTTAACAGATGTTATTGGTCCATATTTAACAGATGTTATTGGTCCACATTTAACAGATGTTATTGGTCACATATTTGACAGATGTTATTGGTCCATATTTAACAGATGTTATTGGTCCATATTTAACAGATGTTATTGGTCCATATTTAACAGATGTTATTGGTCCATATTTAACAGATGTTATTGGTCCATATTTATCAGATGTTATTGGTCCATATTTAACAGATGTTATTGGTCCATATTTAACAGATGTTATTGGTCCATATTTAACAGATGTTATTGGTCCATATTTAACAGATGTTATTGGTCCATATTTAACAGATGTTATTGGTCCATATTTAACAGATGTTATTGGTCCATATTTAACAGATGTTATTGGTCACATATTTAACAGATGTTATTGGTCCATATTTAACAGATGTTATTGGTCACATATTTAACAGATGTTATTGGTCCATATTTAACAGATGTTATTGGTCCATATTTAACAGATGTTATTGGTCCATATTTAACAGATGTTATTGGTCCATATTTATCAGATGTTATTGGTCCATACACATATTTAACAGATGTTATTGGTCCATATTTAACAGATGTTATTGGTCCATATTTAACAGATGTTATTGGTCCATATTTAACAGATGTTATTGGTCCATATTTAACAGATGTTATTGGTCCATATTTAACAGATGTTATTGGTCCATATTTAACAGATGTTATTGGTCCATATTTAACAGATGTTATTGGTCCATACACATATTTAACAGGTGTTATTGGTCCATATTTAACAGATGTTATTGGTCCATATTTAACAGATGTTATTGGTCCATATTTAACAGGAGTTATTGGTCCATATTTAACAGATGTTATTGGTCCATATTTAACAGATGTTATTGGTCCATATTTAACAGATATTATTGGTCCATATTTAACAGATATTATTGGTCCATATTTAACAGATGTTATTGGTCCATATTTAACAGATGTTATTGGTCCATATTTAACAGATGTTATTGGTCCATATTTAACAGATGTTATTGGTCCATATTTAACAGATGTTATTGGTCCATATTTAACAGATGTTATTGGTCCATATTTAACAGATGTTATTGGTCCATATTTAACAGATGTTATTGGTCCATATTTAACAGATGTTATTGGTCCATATTTAACAGGTGTTATTGGTCCATATTTAACAGGTGTTATCGTCACATATTTAACAGATGTTATTGGTCCATATTTAACAGATATTATTGGTCCATATTTAACAGATGTTATTGGTCCATATTTAACAGATGTTATTGGTCCATATTTAACAGATGTTATTGGTCCATATTTAACAGATGTTATTGGTCCATATTTATCAGATGTTATTGGTCCATATTTATCAGATGTTATTGGTCCATATTTAACAGATGTTATTGGTCCATATTTAACAGATGTTATTGGTCCATATTTAACAGATGTTATTGGTCCATATTTAACAGATGTTATTGGTCCATATTTAACAGATGTTATTGGTCCATATTTAACAGATGTTATTGGTCCATATTTAACAGATGTTATTGGTCCATATTTATCAGATGTTATTGGTCCATATTTAACAGATGTTATTGGTCCATATTTAACAGATGTTATTGGTCCATATTTAACAGATGTTATTGGTCCATATTTAACAGATGTTATTGGTCCATATTTAACAGATGTTATTGGTCCATACACATATTTAACAGATGTTATTGGTCCATATTTAACAGATGTTATTGGTCCATATTTAACAGATGTTATTGGTCCATATTTAACAGATGTTATTGGTCCATATTTAACAGATGTTATTGGTCCATATTTAACAGATGTTATTGGTCCATATTTAACAGATGTTATTGGTCCATATTTAACAGATGTTATTGGTCCATATTTAACAGATGTTATTGGTCCATATTTAACAGATGTTATTGGTCCATATTTAACAGATGTTATTGGTCACATATTTAACAGATGTTATTGGTCCATATTTAACAGATGTTATTGGTCCATATTTAACAGATATTATTGGTCCATATTTAACAGATGTTATTGGTCCATATTTAACAGATGTTATTGGTCCATACACATATTTAACAGATGTTATTGGTCCATATTTAACAGATGTTATTGGTCCATATTTAACAGATGTTATTGGTCCATATTTAACAGATGTTATTGGTCACATATTTAACAGATGTTATTGGTCACATATTTAACAGATGTTATTGGTCACATATTTAACAGATGTTATTGGTCCATATTTAACAGATGTTATTGGTCCATATTTAACAGATGTTATTGGTCCATATTTAACAGATGTTATTGGTCCATATTTAACAGATGTTATTGGTCCATATTTAACAGATGTTATTGGTCCATATTTAACAGATGTTATTGGTCACATATTTAACAGATGTTATTGGTCCATATTTAACAGATGTTATTGGTCCATATTTAACAGATGTTATTGGTCCATATTTAACAGATGTTATTGGTCCATATTTAACAGATGTTATTGGTCCATATTTAACAGATGTTATTGGTCACATATTTAACAGATGTTATTGGTCCATATTTAACAGATGTTATTGGTCCATATTTAACAGATGTTATTGGTCCATATTTAACAGATGTTATTGGTCCATATTTAACAGATGTTATTGGTCCATATTTAACAGATGTTATTGGTCCATATTTAACAGATGTTATTGGTCCATATTTAACAAATGTTATTGGTCCATATTTAACAGATGTTATTGGTCCATATTTAACAGATGTTATTGGTCCATATTTAACAGATGTTATTGGTCCATATTTAACAGATGTTATTGGTCCATATTTAACAGATGTTATTGGTCCATATTTAACAGATGTTATTGGTCCATATTTAACAGATGTTATTGGTCCATATTTAACAGATGTTATTGGTCCATATTTAACAGATGTTATTGGTCCATATTTAACAGATGTTATTGGTCCATATTTAACAGATGTTATTGGTCCATATTTAACAGATGTTATTGGTCCATATTTAACAGATGTTATTGGTCCATATTTAACAGATGTTATTGGTCCATACACATATTTAACAGATGTTATTGGTCCATATTTAACAGATGTTATTGGTCCATATTTAACAGATGTTATTGGTCACATATTTAACAGATGTTATTGGTCCATATTTAACAGATGTTATTGGTCCATATTTAACAGATGTTATTGGTCCATACACATATTTAACAGATGTTATTGGTCCATATTTAACAGATGTTATTGGTCCATACACATATTTAACAGATGTTATTGGTCCATATTTAACAGATGTTATTGGTCCATACACATATTTAACAGATGTTATTGGTCACATATTTAACAGATGTTATTGGTCCATATTTAACAGATGTTATGGGCCATATTATTATTAACCTTTATTTAACTTGGCATGTCAGTTAAGAACAAATTCTTATTCATAATGACGGCCTAGGAACAGTGGTTAACTGGTCTAGGAACAGTGGGTTAACTGGTCTAGGAACAGTGGTTAACTGGTCTAGGAACAGTGGGTTAACTGGTCTAGGAACAGTGGGTTAACTGGTCTAGGAACAGTGGGTTAGCTGGTCTAGGAACAGTAGTTTAACTGGTCTAGGAACAGTGGGTAAGCTGGTCTAGGAACAGTAGGTTAACTGGTCTAAGAACAGTGGGTTAACTGGTCTAGGAACAGTGGGTTAGCTGGTCTAGGAACAGTAGGTTAACTGGTCTAGGAACAGTGGGTTAACTGGTCTAACAGTGGGTTAACTGGTCTAGGAACAGTGGGTTAACTGGTCTAGGAACAGTGGGTTAACTGGTCTAGGAACAGTGGGTTAACTGGTCTAGGAACAGTGGGTTAACTGGTCTAGGAACAGTGGCTTAACTGGTCTAGGAACAGTGGCTTAAAACTGGTCTAGGAACAGTGGGTTAACTGGTCTAGGAACAGTGAGTTAACTGGTCTAGGAACAGTAGGTTAACTGGTCTAGGAACAGTGGGTTAACTGGTCTAGGAACAGTGGGTTAGCTGGTCTAGGAACAGTAGGTTAACTGGTCTAGGAACAGTGGGTTAACTGGTCTAAGAACAGTGGGTTAACTGGTCTAGGAACAGTGGGTTAACTGGTCTAGGAACAGTGGGTTAACTGGTCTAGGAACAGTGGGTTAACTGGTCTAGGAACAGTGGTTTAACTGGTCTAGGAACAGTAGGTTAAGTGGTCTAGGAACAGTGGGTTAACTGGTCTAGGAACAGTGGGTTAACTGGTCTAGGAACAGTGGGTTAACTGGTCTAGGAACAGTGGGTTAACTGGTCTAGGAACAGTGGGTTAACTGGTCTAGGAACAGTGGGTTAACTGGTCTAGGAACAGTGGGTTAACTGGTCTAGGAACAGTAGGTTAACTGGTCTAGGAACAGTGGGGTTAACTGGTCTAGGAACAGTGGGTTAACTGGTCTAGGAACAGTGGGTTAACTGGTCTAGGAACAGTGGGTTAACTGGTCTAGGAACAGTAGGTTAACTGGTCTAGGAACAGTGGGGTTAACTGGTCTTGAACAGTGGGTTAACTGGTCTAGGAACAGTGGGTTAACTGGTCTAGGAACAGTAGGTTAACTGGTCTAGGAACAGTGGGTTAACTGGTCTAGGAACAGTGGGTTAACTGGTCTAGGAACAGTGGGTTAACTGGTCTAGGAACAGTGGGTTAACTGGTCTAGGAACCACTAGGTTAACTGGTCTAGGAACAGTGGGTTAACTGGTCTAGGAACAGTGGGTTAACTGGTCTAGGAAC
>NC_068448.1:1844013-1849013 GCF_023373465.1 Oncorhynchus keta | reverse complement strand
ACCGACACGGTAACCTGTCCTGTTAGAGATGAATCTGACCGACACGGTAACCTGTCCTGTTAGAGATGAATCTGACCGACACGGTAACCTGTCCTGTTAGAGATGAATCTGACCGACATGGTAACCTGTCCTGTTAGAGGTGAATCTGACCGACACGGTAACCTGTCCTGTTAGAGGTGAATCTGACCGACACGGTAACCTGTCCTGTTAGAGGTGAATCTGACCGACACGGTAACCTGTCCTGTTAGAGGTGAATCTGACCGACACGGTAACCTGTCCTGTTAGAGGTGAATCTGACCGACACGGTAACCTGTCCTGTTAGAGGTGAATCTGACCGACACGGTAACCTGTCCTGTTAGAGTGAATCTGACCGACACGGTAACCTGTTAGAGTGAATCTGACCGACACGGTAACCTGTCCTGTTAGAGGTGAATCTGACCGACACGGTAACCTGTCCTAGAGGTGAATCTGACCGACACGGTAACCTGTTAGAGGTGAATCTGACCGACACGGTAACCTGTTAAGGTGAATCTGACCGACACGGTAACCTGTCCTGTTAGAGATGAATCTGACCGACACGGTAACCTGTCCTGTTAGAGGTGAATCTGACCGACACGGTAACCTGTCCTGTTAGAGGTGAATCTGACCGACACGGTAACCTGTTAGAGGTGAATCTGACCGACACGGTAACCTGTCCTGTTAGAGGTGAATCTGACCGACACGGTAACCTGTCCTGTTAGAGGTGAATCTGACCGACACGGTAACCTGTCCTGTTAGAGGTGAATCTGACCGACACGGTAACCTGTCCTGTTAGAGGTGAATCTGACCGACACGGTAACCTGTCCTGTTAGAGGTGAATCTGACCGACACGGTAACCTGTTAGAGATGAATCTGACCGACACGGTAACCTGTTAGAGATGAATCTGACCGACACGGTAACCTGTTAGAGGTGAATCTGACCGACATGGTAACCTGTCCTGTTAGAGGTGAATCTGACCGACACGGTAACCTGTCCTGTTAGAGATGAATCTGACCGACACGGTAACCTGTCCTGTTAGAGGTGAATCTGACCGACACGGTAACCTGTCCTGTTAGAGGTGAATCTGACCGACACGGTAACCTGTCCTGTTAGAGATGAATCTGACCGACACGGTAACCTGTCCTGTTAGAGGTGAATCTGACCGACACGGTAACCTGTCCTGTTAGAGGTGAATCTGACCGACACGGTAACCTGTCCTGTTAGAGGTGAATCTGACCGACACGGTAACCTGTCCTGTTAGAGGTGAATCTGACCGACACGGTAACCTGTCCTGTTAGAGGTGAATCTGACCGACACGGTAACCTGGCCTGTTAGAGGTGAATCTGACCGACACGGTAACCTGTCCTGTTAGAGGTGAATCTGACCGACACGTCCTGTTAACCTGTAACCTGTCCTGTTAGAGGTGAATCTGACCGACACGGTAACCTGTCCTGTTAGAGGTGAATCTGACCGACACGGTAACCTGTCCTGTTAGAGATGAATCTGACCGACACGGTAACCTGTCCTGTTAGAGGTGAATCTGACCCACGGTAACCTGTCCTGTTAGAGGTGAATCTGACCCACACGGTAACCTGTCCTGTTAGAGATGAATCTGACCCACACGGTAACCTGTCCTGTTAGAGGTGAATCTGACCGACACGGTAACCTGTCCTTTTAGAGGTGAATCTGACCGACACGGTAACCTGTCCTGTTAGAGGTGAATCTGACCCACACGGTAACCTGTCCTGTTAGAGGTGAATCTGACCGACACGGTAACCTGTCCTGTTAGAGGTGAATCTGACCGACACGGTAACCTGTCCTGTTAGAGATGAATCTGACCGACACGGTAACCTGTCCTGTTAGAGGTGAATCTGACCGACACGGTAACCTGTCCTGTTAGAGGTGAATCTGACCGACACGGTAACCTGTCCTGTTAGAGGTGAATCTGACCGACACGGTAACCTGTCCTGTTAGAGGTGAATCTGACCGACACGGTAACCTGTCCTGTTAGAGGTGAATCTGACCGACACGATAACCTGTCCTGTTAGAGATGAATCTGACCGACACGGTAACCTGTTGTTAGAGGTGAATCTGACCGACACGGTAACCTGTCCTGTTAGAGGTGAATCTGACCGACACGGTAACCTGTCCTGTTAGAGGTGAATCTGACCGACATGGTAACCTGTTAGAGGTGAATCTGACCGACATGGTAACCTGTCCTGTTAGAGGTGAATCTGACCGACACGGTAACCTGTCCTGTTAGAGATGAATCTGACCGACACGGTAACCTGTCCTGTTAGAGGTAAATCTGACCGACACGGTAACCTGTCCTGTTAGAGGTGAATCTGACCGACACGGTAACCTGTCCTGTTAGAGGTGAATCTGACCGACACGGTAACCTGTCCTGTTAGAGGTGAATCTGACCGACACGGTAACCTGTCCTGTTAGAGGTGAATCTGACCGACACGGTAACCTGTCCTGTTAGAGGTGAATCTGACCGACACGGTAACCTGTCCTGTTAGAGGTGAATCTGACCGACACGGTAACCTGTCCTGTTAGAGATGAATCTGACCGACACGGTAACCTGTCCTGTTAGAGGTGAATCTGACCGACACGGTAACCTGTCCTGTTAGAGGTGAATCTGACCGACACGGTAACCTGTCCTGTTAGAGGTGAATCTGACCGACACGGTAACCTGTCCTGTTAGAGGTGAATCTGACCGACACAGTAACCTGTCCTGTTAGAGGTGAATCTGACCGACACGGTAACCTGTCCTGTTAGAGGTGAATCTGACCGACACGGTAACCTGTCCTGTTAGGTGAATCTGACCGACACAGTAACCTGTCCTGTTAGAGGTGAATCTGACCGACACGGTAACCTGTCCTGTTAGAGGTGAATCTGACCGACACGGTAACCTGTCCTGTTAGAGGTGAATCTGACCGACACGGTAACCTGTCCTGTTAGAGGTGAATCTGACCGACACGGTAACCTGTCCTGTTAGAGGTGAATCTGACCGACACGGTAACCTGTCCTGTTAGAGATGAATCTGACCGACACAGTAACCTGTCCTGTTAGAGATGAATCTGACCGACACGGTAACCTGTCCTGTTAGAGGTGAATCTGACCGACACGGTAACCTGTTAGAGGTGAATCTGACCGACACGGTAACCTGTCCTGTTAGAGGTGAATCTGACCGACACGGTAACCTGTCCTGTTAGAGGTGAATCTGACCGACACGGTAACCTGTCCTGTTAGAGGTGAATCTGACCGACACGGTAACCTGTCCTGTTAGAGGTGAATCTGACCGACACGGTAACCTGTCCTGTTAGAGGTGAATCTGACCGACACGATAACCTGTCCTGTTAGAGATGAATCTGACCGACACGGTAACCTGTTCGAGGTGAATCTGACCGACACGGTAACCTGTCCTGTTAGAGGTGAATCTGACCGACACGGTAACCTGTCCTGTTAGAGGTGAATCTGACCGACATGGTAACCTGTTAGAGGTGAATCTGACCGACATGGTAACCTGTCCTGTTAGAGGTGAATCTGACCGACACGGTAACCTGTCCTGTTAGAGATGAATCTGACCGACACGGTAACCTGTCCTGTTAGAGGTAAATCTGACCGACACGGTAACCTGTCCTGTTAGAGGTGAATCTGACCGACACGGTAACCTGTCCTGTTAGAGGTGAATCTGACCGACACGGTAACCTGTCCTGTTAGAGGTGAATCTGACCGACACGGTAACCTGTCCTGTTAGAGGTGAATCTGACCGACACGGTAACCTGTCCTGTTAGAGGTGAATCTGACCGACACGGTAACCTGTCCTGTTAGAGGTGAATCTGACCGACACGGTAACCTGTCCTGTTAGAGATGAATCTGACCGACACGGTAACCTGTCCTGTTAGAGGTGAATCTGACCGACACGGTAACCTGTCCTGTTAGAGGTGAATCTGACCGACACGGTAACCTGTCCTGTTAGAGGTGAATCTGACCGACACGGTAACCTGTCCTGTTAGAGGTGAATCTGACCGACACAGTAACCTGTCCTGTTAGAGGTGAATCTGACCGACACGGTAACCTGTCCTGTTAGAGGTGAATCTGACCGACACGGTAACCTGTCCTAGAGGTGAATCTGACCGACACGGTAACCTGTCCTGTTAGAGGTGAATCTGACCGACACGGTAACCTGTCCTGTTAGAGGTGAATCTGACCGACACGGTAACCTGTCCTGTTAGAGGTGAATCTGACCGACACGGTAACCTGTCCTGTTAGAGGTGAATCTGACCGACACGGTAACCTGTCCTGTTAGAGATGAATCTGACCGACACAGTAACCTGTCCTGTTAGAGGTGAATCTGACCGACACGGTAACCTGTCCTGTTAGAGGTGAATCTGACCGACACGGTAACCCTGTTAGAGGTGAATCTGACCGACACGGTAACCTGTCCTGTTAGAGGTGAATCTGACCGACACGGTAACCTGTCCTGTTAGAGGTGAATCTGACCGACACGGTAACCTGTCCTGTTAGAGGTGAATCTGACCGACACGGTAACATGTCCTGTTAGAGGTGAATCTGACCGACACGGTAACCTGTCCTGTTAGAGGTGAATCTGACCGACACGGTAACCTGTCCTGTTAGAGGTTAATCTGACCGACACGGTAACCTGTCCTAGAGGTGAATCTGACCGACACGGTAACCTGTCCTGTTAGAGATGAATCTGACCGACACGGTAACCTGTCCTGTTAGAGGTGAATCCTGTTACCCCGACACGGTAACCTGTCCTGTTAGAGGTGAATCTGACCGACATGGTAACCTGTCCTGTTAGAGATGAATCTGACTGACACGGTAACCTGTCCTGTTAGAGGTGAATCTGACCGACACTGTAACCTGTTAGAGGTGAATCTGACCGACACGGTAACCTGTCCTGTTAGAGGTGAATCTGACCGACACGGTAACCTGTTAGAGCTGAATCTGA